>NW_007726155.1:613045-698045 GCF_000696425.1 Galeopterus variegatus | reverse complement strand
AAAACCTTGCAAAGGCTGCAGTCTTGCACAAACATTTCTGTGTGATCGCTGAGTGTTCAGAGATGCCAAGTAGACTGTGCAGCTTTTCAAATGGGTCTCTTCTTTTTATTGTTCTTTGAACCAATTTCTCAGAGAGCAAATGCAGAGAAATGGCCAGTGAAATTATAAGGGCATGTGGTACTCCTGCTCATTTTGGTGCCAAAACAACATCTACTTGCACAGCAGAACACCTTGGGCACACAATACTGCCCTCAGAGATAGCACACAGGAATGATTAAAGTCTTTAAAATCCTCCCCTGCCCCCAAACAAAGAAACAGGGTTGGGAAAAGTGCATCTCCTTTGCCTATGACAGTAAAAAGATAATATTTTAAAGTGCTAACTGTGACTACCATTCAAAAAATAATTAAGCTCAAATATATTAAGAGTCAATCCCTAGCTGAAAACCAATATATATAAAACCTGCTAAGTCAAACCTGTGTGTAAGGTAATAACACCGGGAAAACAAGGTTGGTACACAAACTCAAGGGTATGGAGCTGACAGTCTGCTTTCAAAACTGGGAAGAGCCAAGAGAAAAGCTCCACACGTTTTCTTTTAAAATTGCTATTTGATACTGATTCCAAATGAAAGTGTTTTATAAAATATTTTCACAGTAGGTGGCATCACTTATCAACTGTAGGAGGGGTGTGGTGGCTTGAAGCATTTTCCTTTATTAAATTATCAAATAACCATTTAAATGGTTTTCACACATTCTGTTCCATTTGAGATACACCTACAAGGAAGGCAGGCTTGCCAGAAAAAGGGAAAAAAATCCAGTAGATTCTGACTATCCAGATACATGTTTTCTCCGCTCCTCTTCAATCATACAAGAAAAATAAAAACAAGTTTGCAAATCCACCCTTGTTCAGTAACAGATCATTTTGGTGATAAACCCTGTTTCTGCAGCTGACAGCAAAAGTCCCCTTTTCTTTCAATGGGGACAATTTGGTTTAAAATACCTCCTTTACTTAAATGAACCATGAATCAATTTTACTCATCCTGAGAAGGAAAGATGAAGATGTAGGCTTTAAAATCCAAAAAATAACTAAACACAAGCACAGTGATGTTTAGACATGATAGCACCTGCAAACTTGCTTCCTTGTTTCACATTCAAGAGAAACAAAATGAACTGATTCTTTCTACCTTCCAACTACAACGAATCAAATAGCAAGACTTCTGATGCTACAAATAAAGAACTAATCCACCTACAGCTACATTATAAGAAAATATAGGAGAGCTTTTCTAATCTTTCAAGAGAGAATTAATCTATTACAAATGTCCAAAATAGAGAAAAATAGGTAAGGCCAACTTGTCAACCTAGTGGTTATTTTGGAGGAAGTATAAATTCTGGACATTTCAAATTTCTCTGTATTCATTATGGAAAAAAAAAGTAAATGAACTACACATATTATTTATCAGGCAAAGTTTTTAAAATATGGAGTTGGGCTGGCTGGTTAGCTCAGTTAGTTAGAGTGCAGATTTATAACAAGGTCATGGGTTCAGATCCCCATACTGGCCAGCCACCACAAAAAAAAAAAAAAAAAAAAAAAAAAAAAAAAAAAAAAAAAAAAAAAAAAAAAAAAAAAAAAAAAAAAAAAAAAAAAAAAAAAAAAAAAAAAAAAAAAAAAAAAAAAAAAAAAAAAAAAAAAAAAAAAAAAAAAAAAAAAAAAAAAAAAAAAAAAAAAAAAAGAGTTAATTAAAACCAAAAATTCCAAGGAAAAGATGTTAAGCAGTTAAAATAATGATGAAAGATGCATGGACAGAAAATGCCTCTTTATTTTTCTTTTTATTCTGGCATACAAATAATTTTGGCGGACTCAACTTGACTGTGGTCTATGGAGATATCAAAGAATGTGGGGTATCAGGACCTAGAATTTTAGGAACTTAGAATGAGAGGAACAGGCAATTTGTGAAAGGGCACAGAGTTCATACTTCAACGTTATCTCCTGGATGAGGGCCGCATCCATTTCCTGGGTGATCTTTCAATTGCATGTGAAAAGAATTCTGTACTTGAGAAAGCGTTATACAGCTCAAAGGGGAATTGGTATTTTGCCTATTTCAGAATCATCACCTGAAAGAGATTTCTGAGGGTTGTCTAGTCTATCCCAGGTCTCACCTGAAAAAGAGCACCTCTCAAAAGCTAACTCTGAAGGGGCTAGGTAGCATAGCAAACTGAGATAATATAAGACGAATCTGATAGTATCAAGATAAAAGAGAAGCCACTATTAATAGCATTCAATGAGCCAAATTCATATGCAGTAAATCATAACACAGCAGGGAGGGCAAACAGATTTCACGTAAGTGCTGTTGATTAGCAGTGGCTGGCACTCTTTGAGAGAGATTTCATCGCCCACAGTCAGGCTTGTTGGGAAAGAGAACTGGGATCAATTAGCAATGTCTGGTATGATACCCGGCAGAGGGGAGAAGTACTAACAGTTATTCTGGCCATCTGCTAGCACTTGTACTAGAGGACCCCCTCAACTGATGCTCTATGTCATTTCCATGGTAGTAAACAAAAGCTAAGTTAAATAATGGATGTATTTTCTAAGACAGGAAGCTTATTTATATCCATAGAGCTCAAAAAGTGAAAACGGAAAGTAGAAGTTGCAAAAAGAAAAATGGTTTCTAATTTGTATCAAGAAAAAGGCCTGTGATATGACTCATAAAAATCTCTGAAGGAGAGGGATCTAAGCCTTTGGAAGTCCACAGCTTACCAAGATTGAAATAAAGGTTAGAGTACGTGGTAGAGTTTTACAGACTGTACTCCCTAACTGATTCCTGGGGACGTAGTTCATCAGGGTGATGGAGGATGAGGAATTATATATTTTGGGAATAGAACAAGGAAGGCAGCTAAGGAAACTTTTTTTTTTTTTTTCCTTTTTTGTCTTTTTTCATGACCGGCAACGGATCGCAACCCTCGGTGTTGCTCCCGCACCTCGCTCAGCCAGTGAGCGGCCGGTCTGTATGTGGGATCCGAACCCTCGGCGGGAGCGCCGCCACGCTTCCCAAGCGGCGCACTGTAGCAGTGCGCCACCGGGCCGGCCCTGCTAAGGAAACTTGAAATGCATGAAAGTGGGATCAGAAAGAGAACTTAAGACCCTTGTAACATCAACATTCCTTGTAGCCCAAATCAAACCTCATTACATGACAGAGAAATTTTGCCCTTTTTTCAGGACTTTGTATCCTTAGTGTTCTCTGGGACTGTAGTTACTGTCTGGGATGTTAAGGCTGCTACCAATCTTGGCTTTCATACAACCCATACTGACCGTTGATGGTGAAAGCTTATTTCCCGGCTGCTGAGTAGTACTGTCTCCTGCATGTCAATTTGGGGAGATGGAGACGGAAGGCCTCCAGTGACAAGTCATCGAAATAGCTTTCAGATGTAAAACAGTATAAGTACCAAAAAATAAAAAATGTTTGAACCATTAAATCAAAAGACAAAAAATTTTTGGACAACCAGAGTATGTGCCAAACAGCAAGAACACCACCTCAACGCACAACACAGAAAAAGGAGACTAACCATTCATTATACTTCAACTTCAAATGTTGATCAGCACACCTCGCTTCCTGCATCAGAGACCACCTGACAAAATAGACAAGCCAAGAGTATCAAACGACTGTCCTTCCAGAACGTGTCCCTTGCAAAAGAACTGACAACAACAGCATGGGTGTGGGGGATGGGGGAAACAGGTTTACTCTTTAATATCTTGGAGGTGCAAGTTGCACTGCTTACAAAAAGTTTTGTAGGGCTGGCCTGTGGCTCACTCGGTAGAGTGCGGTGCTGATAACACCAAGGCCAGGGGTTCGGATCCCATATAGGGATGGCCGGTTGGCTCACTGGATGAACGTGGTGCTGACAACACCAAGCCAAGGGTTAAGATCCCCTTACCGGTCATCTTTTAAAAAAAAAAAAAAAAAAAGTTTTGTAACCTCAAGGACATTCCCAAAAACAATTCTTTGCTTCTGTGCAGAAAATGGTTTGCTGTGGGCAGGGGTGGTGCAGGGGTGAAGACTCTCCCCTGTGAGATGTCTGCAAAGAAATGTTTAGTGCAGATGAGTGGAAGGCATCTTCCTTCCGAGTTATGCATAGGACAAAAGCTAACATTAACATCATTCCCCTGTGAAGGTTCAAAGAGCCGACATTAGGCCAATTGGGGGTAAGATGATTGACAATGGAAGCACTGTATGGAAAATTCCACGTAGTAATCATAGGCAGGAGCCAGTGGCCCAGAGATATAAACACACTGAAAACCAATTGATACTAGTGAAGCTGCAGCTTCAAGGCAGACTAGGGCAGAGGGAAGGGTGAAAATTTTAAGTGCTTAAGTTAGTGGGCACATTTCATGCTGGGTACTGATCTTTGCCAGGACCCAATCTTCCTATGGCCAGCTCACTTCTGTCCCTTGACTTCTTAAGGACCAAAAAGTAAAGTGGGATAATATCCCACTTGAATGTCTGCTTTTAATGGACAACGTGACAGCTATAATTTCCATGTGTTCATTCCAGTGAAGGCTTCCATTTATTCTAATGGAAAAAAAAAAAAAAAGAAAATCTTAGAAAAAGACTGCAGATCAAAGTCCCCTGGGATTTTAAGGACTGGTATGGATGTTTAGGGAAAAAAACTTTTAGGTTTGTAACTCACGTCTCCACAGGAGTTAGATTTATAAAAATTTATCATTGTCATATTTTCCCTAACTCATCTGTACAGTAAATAGGATGTGGGGAATATGTGAACCTTAAATGGATGCTGATTATGAATCCTCTTGAAAAAGCAAAGAATCTTTTTAGAAGGCAAACAACATAGACTTAATTCATCAAGCACCTGAATTGTCACATCTTAGGTTGAAGCTATCTATGACATTTCTTACTTGCCTTTTGTAGTCAACAAGCTTCCTGAAGGCAGGAAGTCCATTGTGCTTAATAAGGCAGGTACCTAATCAATATTTGTTGAATGATATACATTCATAAAATGCTGTTTTGCTCTTTAAAAAACTGTATTTACACATAAGGTTTATTATGGCAGGATACACCCATACTAGGTAAAAAGTATACATTGAGAGTATCAAAGAAAGAAACACACCTATTTACTTAAGAGAAATGCCCCAAGTGAAAAGCCTGTGGCACTAGGACTCCAGATACCAATTCTTGCAGGTAATCAGGGCCCAGGAGAGAACATTACCTAGGAACATTCAAGGAATCCCATTCTCTCCTCGCCAGTATACTACACAAATGGAATCATGATAGTAGATGAGCCAAGATTTACTGGCATCAAGGGAACAAGCTAGGTGTAGAAATATTTTGCAAGTCCAAGTTCTTCAAAATAATTGAGTAGGTACTATATCCCCAATCTGATCAGGAAGAACAAGGTGCTGAAAACACCAAGAGGATTATTTCTTTGGCATCTCCCATGTAGAAATATTTGCTATCTGAGGCTTTATCCTCAGATATTTTCAGAGCTCTGCTGCGGTCCAAGTCACCTGTGGAGTGCTTTCACAGCAGCTCTTCATTCGTTTCAGGGATAAATCTTTGGGTCACCCCCTGATGCCCTTCCAGGTTATCATGCCTAGAGAAATATCATGTAGGTTCTAGAGCTACACTGTCCCACGGACATATAATGAGAGCCACAAATGAAAGCCACATATGTAGTTTCAAACTTTCTAGTAGCCACATTTTAAAAAGTTTTAAAAAAAGCAAAATTAATTGTAAAAATACACTCTATTTAACCTAATATATCCCAAATATTCAAATTTCAACAAGCAATCAGTATAGACGTTATTAATGAAATTGTATACATTCTTCTTTTTTCTTCTAAGTTTCTGAACTCTGGTGTGTATTTTATGTGTATGGCACATCTTGATTCAGGCTAGCCACACTTCTAGGGCTCAGTAGCAACACAGTGAAGGCCTAAAAGCATTTCAAGATTCTGGGTTGGAAGAGTTTCCGTACAGTAAGGGAAAGTGATGCTTTACATACTGTTATTACTTTACATGCTTGAATTGGGACTGCTGACACACAGAGCCAAGGGACAGTGCAGGGAAAGAAGTATTAGGAAAAGAAAGTATAGAGTTTCCATGAAATTTTCCAACTGCTTTCTCTGTGTGGCTTGCAGTACATATAAATAAAATTATCAGCTAAGATGTCTATACGTGTACGTGGGGATATATGGATATGGATCCATATATCTACAAATTCTACCACTGATATTCATTCTGTCACCTGTCAAGATAACAGTAAGGAAGATTTCAATCAAAGAAAAAGAGGCAGCATAGCATTCTCCTCCCCCAAGGAAAAAAAAAAATGTGACAACAGTGTAGTTAATGTCTGGAGGGGTGTGGGGAGAAAGAGCAGGTGGCTTCCCGCCAGGAATTTACATCACACTAAAAGACTGAGAAATTAGGAGATTCTCAGTTATTTAGAACACACATTTAAAGTCTAAATCTCCAAAATATAAGATAAATATGAAAGACCTTAAATACCACAGGCACTCAACATATGTGAAATTAATAAATCGGTTAGTTAAGCAATAAGTTAACTACCTTAGGAGCATAAAGTTATATATAGATCAGTAGGGATCGTGCCGTGGTGATCAAGTGAGCAAGGGCTTTACAGGCAGACAAACTGGGGTTCGAAGCCCAGCTCGGTCACTTCTTATCTGTGTAAGCAAGTTATTTAATCTGAATGAATGTTTCTCACTAGTAGGTAGAGACAAGTAACAGTTACCCTGTCAGGCCTTTATGAAAAATAAAATATGTACGGTGCTTAGCCTAGTACCTGGAACACTACTGCTATTCAATAAACAAATGTACAAAACATACGCATGCCTTTAAGAAGTGATAATGCTATACGTGTGTTTCTACAGCGAAAAATTAAATTCAAGTGCAATGGCCAGGAGTGAGGACCCTGCAGTTTTCCTGAAAGAGTACAAGTCTTGCTTCCAGCCCTAACAGCTGTGTGACCTAGGGCACCATCTGAATCACAGTGACCACGTGGACAAGATGAGAATAACAGCACCTACACCTTGAAAGGCTGTTGGAGGATTGAACAGCATCAAGTATGACAAGCACTTATTATAACACAGTCCTAGCCCATAGCTGTTCCCAGTAACTATTCGTTACTATTAATATTACTGGCATTAATCAATAATCTGGGCCAAGATGGCTTCCCATCTAGGGTTGCTCCTGTAGTGCAAGCACATGGGAGTGGCGCCCACACAAGGGAGGAGCCAGGGAAGGGTGGATTGAAGGGGTTTACAATCTAAACACCATCGTGCATATTTAAAGACTTTGCACTTTAGAATGCATCTTCTTTCTTATTTTCTCAGTTGACAGCTTCCTTATTTACTCACAAGACCGCAGGAGTAAGCAGATGGATTTCAATCAGAGAATACTCCAACACCTACTACGGGCAAGGCAGGATTCTAAGTGCTGGGAATTCAGATAAACGTTCCTTGCCTTCGGAGAGCTTGTGTTCTAGCAATACGTCATCCGTCTGTTTACCCACTTTCCTAGAAGTAGGAAACTTCACAGTGGGATACCTGCTTGATTAGAGTCTACTCTATATGATTTAATAAAAATTAAAACTTTCCACACTATTACATGTCAGCATTTCTCCCTCTCTCTGTTTCCTTAAATTATACTGAAAACCAAAAAGTTCCACATTTCTGAAAAATGTTCGATATGGAATTATAGCCATACACCGTATTTATACACACTTTTTTTTTACATACCTTCACATCCCATGGTACTTTTGAAATCGTGTAAAGAGAGAAAAAAAAATAAAGCCCTTAAAGAGTTACACATTTCTTTAAATTCCTTTAAAATAAAGTCTGACATTATGTCAATGATGGGGCAGCATTTGCTTAATTCAAAAACCACTGGAGTAACTTCACTGCCATTAAAAGCTCCTAAGTTCGGCAAAAATTCTGTATTACAGTTGTCATTGCTACCAGGCTGTGTAAGTCCCATATGCACTGTGCCATGGCAATACCAGGAAATTTCTGCCTGCCTAAATATTAGAAAAGGCAGCCTCCTATCAGAGAACTGCTTGGAACAGGGATGGAAATCAATTGGCAAAAACTTTGGGTCAAGAGGTATAGAACTGGGGAGCTTAAAAAGGAAGGGCAAGACTTCCACAGTTCCAAGAAATGAGGATGGACGCAGCCGATTACTATTTTTTAATACTCTTCCATTTGCTGAGGAAGTAGCCTGCAGGAGAGTCAAACAGCTTGAACTATTTTTAGGCCTATGACCCTTTTAAAAACACAGTGCTAAATTCAGTCCTCAGTTACACCCACTCATCTCCCACCGGCTTCAGCGAGAGCCACGGGGAGAATCTGTTCATTATGTAGAAGAGTTTAGTTACGCTCTTTGCATTCTTTGGCTCAAATGGAATAACAGTTTACTGGCTAACAGCTCGCAAAAGGTACATGGCTGGTCTCCTGGCTCAAGGAACATACAAAGGAACATCCACGTGCAAAGTGTTACCACTCTCACATTACTCGGTGAAACTTGTGTTTTTCTGATAATTCAGGCAGGGGAAGAAAAAGGAAGTTCCTTTTGAAAATGGCATTCAGTAATATCTCAGAATTATTTAAAATGATAATCTTGTCTATAAAGGCCCAGATTTGAAGAATCTTAATATTTGGGCTAAATGAACTTTTACCTCCAGTGACAATAAGGGATCACATGAAATTCACTGCAGCTGAATGCAACACAATTTGTGACCATAAACTGCTGTATGTTGGAGGGGAAAAAACCATCACATTTAGAAATAATAGGTCCCAAGTCTGACTTAGGGGTTAGTGGAGAGCATTTGGCATCTCCAATTACTTTAACAGGGGGGCCTGTCATATCCCATGGAAAAGGGACTTTGGTCTCCCCTCCACCCTTTCTAATCCTTCTTTCTTAAAGGAACACTCAGCAAGATAATGAATCCTTTAAATGTTACATCTTCTGTCGTGCATTATTGTGGTGCCGAAACTCTTCACATCAAACAGTCATCAGGACTATTACAAAGTGGGCTTATAAGAGAGGGGCTGAAAAGGAGCTGTGTGAAAAGAAGTGGAAAATTAAAGCTGAAGCAGTCGAAGAAAGGGCTTAATTTACTGGCATGTACAGTATGCAAATGAGATTACTCTCAGCTTAACTGCATCATTTATGTCCATAATAACGGCATCATCATTACAGGGCTCAAATTAAATTACACCATAATTAGCATATCAAAGTGATTGGTTAAAGTTTAAAACAAATACCCAATTTTGTTAATGAACAGCTGTAATTGTCATGTACACTTCAGTGAAAACTCTCTAAACAAATATATGTTTTAGAAGAGAGGAAGATTTTTTCTTTAAGCAGACAGGTCTGTAGCAGAGGTAAATTACCTAAAAAAGAATGACATGGACTATTCTATTAATGTTAATATATGCTGATCATTTTCAGGTAATAAAACATTCTATCAAAACAAGGCTTCGCTTATATTTAGACACCTTCTCTGCTCCTGAAAGTGACAAACCACCAGAAACCTGTTTCCACTTGCAGCAATGATAACAATGTAGAGGGTGACCTATCTGGAACAAGCAAGGTACATGTTCAGTAACATGCTATTACTAAAATCCCATACTTATTTAAAAAAATCCGTGTTCAAATCATGCCCAAGTCAAAGCCAATTTTCTCCCCATTCCGACCAAAAGAGGGAAGAGTGACAGAGACAGAAAACTTGCTGAATTTATGGGGTAGACCAGACCACTGCTAAGTTGATGACATGATAACACATTAGACAGCCTGCAACTCAATTTCTCCTCGTCAAATCATAGCTGCACAGCAGTTTCAAACATGCAGCTACACTACGGAAGTTCCTGCTCTGCGATCATTAAAGTAAATCAGGAGGTGCAACTAGCTATTTTGTCAATGTTGGCTGGGGTCAGCATGCACACAAATTTTGTATATGCAAAACCAGGCACAAATAATAAGCTTGCTTTCTAATCTTTTTGTTATAACCACTTAATGTCAGAAGAGTTTGTCATAATCTTGAGGCTCACATGCAAAAAAGCTCACTGACTAAGATTCTCCCCATTTCTTAACAACATACCCCATATGTCATCTGATATATCTGTGAGGGTAACCATCACTGTGACACACAGCAAGACAAGCCAAAATATATTTTGCCCAAAAAGAAAAAAAAAAAAAGCATTTTCAAATATACTTAATAAGCAAATTGAATGTCTTATTAAAATCGTATTATCTAAACAGTGTTCAAAAATTTAAAGAAAGTAGCTTTTCATTTTATTCATCGAGGAATCCATTAAAGCTTAGGCTCTGAAGTAGTATGTAAATTATGTGCCTTTCAAGGTAGTGCTAGGGCAAATTCAGTCCATCAACTAATGATGAACCTCATTATGTGCAGGGAGGATTCATAATGAGGAAAGAGCCACCCGCCATTCCATGTTCTAACATAAATCCCTGTAAAATTTGAATATCTCCCCGTCTAATTAAAGACTACTAATTCCAATCACCCCCTCCATGGCCCCAAAGTAAAAATAAACCTCTCTAAAAGCACAGACTACAGTTATATTTCTAAAGCAGTACTCAATTCTGTTTGGACTCAGAACCTTCCACTCAGATATGTTTTACGACAAGCGTAATTAGCAGCTTTCTGAGATATAAACTTTGGGGCTGTTCAAGCTCATTTTGGTTAAATACATTGGATTTCTATTTTTCAAAGAGCTTCACCTTGACAGGGCTACAGTGCATGCACAGAGATGATCCGCGGCCAAGAAACCAACAGGAATGTGCGAGCATAGTAATAATGTAGAATAAAATTCTTAGCACTCAAGTTCCGTGCTAAAGCTGAGATGTTCAGAAAAAGCCAAGCACAGTGGCATGAACCCGAGATTGCATTTGGATGGGGATGTATTCAAATCTGCTTGGGAACGACACACTTGATTCTGGAATAAACTGCTCACTTTTCATGCGGTTTGAACTAATGAACAAGTACAGCCCAGCATCTCACAAGCCAAAGAACTATTCCCTCCTCTAATCACTGACTTAGATTTTTTTTTAACTGAAAACTACAGAATGCAAATACAGCATTGCCAAACATATTTATTATGATTAATAGCCTGTAATATCCCTCACCAAAGCTTAATTTGCTCTTGTTCCCAATTATGAATCTGCACCACTCTATTTCAATCCCCTTTTCAGGTGGAGATGAATTTCTTATGGTCTTTTCTCTCTATATATTGTATTGCCACCCAACAAGGCACAATTAGTTAAAAAAAAAAAAAAAAAAAAAAAAAAAAAAAAGAGCCAGATTATGCAAAATTAGAGAAGAAAATAATTGAGAAATAAGTGAAGTTGTCCAGGTAATTAAAGCAATTAGACCAAAGGAAAAAGTACATATGCCAGTCATCCAAATACATCTTTACATTACAATGTAAAAGAAAAGAAAAAAAATCCTAGGTCTTTTACTTAATTTTGACAAATTCAATGTAGAATCTAACCAGGAAATCTTATCTGCTGTCATCAATTCAAGCATCCCCAATGTCTGAAGCCCAGTTTGGTAATGAAATGTACACATGAGTGTTACATCAGTGTAGAATATCAGGACCTAATGAGTACATTCTACTAAAGATGCTGCCGCTTCTTTAAGTTGCATAAAAATAAACTCCACTACATAAAAGCTGCCACAGTGCATGCACTCTCATCCCTCGGCTCCAAGCATGATCTCGCCGCCCCCCACCCACCCTTTTAGGTCAGCCACTCATGCATTGGAAAGACATCTCTCCCAAAATAACTTGGCCCTCCCCCGAAGCACAGAGTTGAGCAACCTACCTTTGTTCTGGAGTTGCAGATAATAACAGGCAAGCCTCAAGACCATGAGGAATTGGAAAAGATCAGGAGAGTTGAAAAAAGAAAAAAGAAAAAAGAAAAAAAGAAGAAATACCCCAAGTAGAGAAGAATTGGAAGAAACAACAGGAAAAGCCTTCTAATGAAACTGTTGTGGCTGCCAGCGATCGGGGGTGTTTTCAAGCAGTGTTTACACCAGTGAGTATACACCTCTGCTCCATCTCATCCACAACTGGTGACATTTTTTTCCCCCGAATCCATGCATGATAATTAAAAGCAACTGCACCTCTCTGTTTGGGAGGGGGACCACAAAAGACCTCCGTAATATTTCTTTACAATGTCTATATCACTGATGAGCATTAGTTTGAGTGACAAAGGTCCCAGGCTAAATCAACATTCTTACCTTAATGTTCCTAGTAAAAGGCTCCAGGAAACATAACTCATGAGACATGTATGCAAAGATACGTCTCAAGGAATTAATCCAGAGCCCTCAGATGAAGTGAGAAAAAAAAAAGGAAAAAAGAAAAAAAGAAAAGGAAGTGGCTTACATTTCCAAACAAACGCAGCTCAGCCCGGGCAGCGATGGCATAAAAACAGGTTTGCATATACAGAGCTCAGTGGCAAAAGCGAGAGTTCTGTAGGATTTATTTGACACTTATTTTCCAGGAAGCCTTTTGTGGAGTTGTACCGTTTGTTTCTTATTGTCTGAGAGGCAGTTAGGAGCTTTCTCCCGGAGGGGGCCTCTCAACCCCTCAGCTTGGCTGCTTCTGACAGGGAGGTAACCATATTAGGATGTGTATGGTAAAGTAAACAATAACATAGTTGCAATGAAATGGAATTTTTTTTTCCAGCTAATGGTGTTGGGGTCAGTCCTGTCTTTTTAGCCATTCCCACTAATTTTGTTTCCTAGTTCAAACAGGCCCTCCTCCTCCTTTTTTTTTTTTTTTAGTGTTAGCTGTTTCCAAATATCTGACTGTAAATTTGCTGAGAATGTTTGCAATGTAAGAAAAAGCTTTTAACATCCAAATAAAGATCGTGCCAGTTTAATCATTAAAGGAGATGTGAATTTTCAAACCCTTGCAGAGATCCCAGCCTTCTCTATTCACCAACTACCCCCCTCCCCAGTCTTTCCCTGAAGGTTAAAATGACTTGGTCTTTAAAAGTACCTTCTAAATAAATCAGATTTTTAAAGAACGAGAGTGTTACCTTCATAAAAATTCCACATTCACATACTGTGTCACTGAGTGAAGAGTCTTAACCATTCATGTGCCTGAAAATTTATTACCTGAAATCTCCAGGATGGTTACTTTTACATGATAAAGCTCTTTCCCACCTACTCCAACCACCACTGCCCCCCCGCAAGAAAAAAGAAAGCATAAAATACTGTTGTCAAATCATCCTTTAGAAATTAGCTAATAAAACAAAAAATATTATCAAGAATGAGTTCCCAAGATGTTACGTATTTAAGAAAAGTTCTGTAGGTCCAAAGATAACAATAAAAAGTAAGGCTGCTTTCTTGCCACTGTCACTCAGTAAGCCATCCCTCCCTCCCCCCGCCCACCAGCAGCCAGTGCAACATCCCCTTCAAAGGTCAGGGCTGGCTGGTGAGGAGGACAGCAGTGTTGATGGGGACCAGAGAGAACAGATCTGGAGGGAGCTGAGCAGCGGCTGAGCAGATTTCCATGTCTTTATCTCCTAGGTGAGGGCTGTGGCTGCTCTTAAAAGCAGTTTCTCTGAGAGAACTGCCAAAATGAGGGTGTTTAAATAGCGGCCAGCCCTCGGTGCGCAGAGACACCGTGATGCTGCCTGCGAGAACCCCAGAAACCATCCCCGTACCAGGCACCGAGGCAAAAGTGGTGTGAGCAAAAGGGTGCAGGCAGGGGAATAAATGGTACATGTAATTAAGAATGAAGCCAGGCTGATTTAGCAAATAAAATGCATGTGGCCCTGGTGAAACTTCCAGAGCTCAGAAAGAGTTCCTCCCCAGTCTGGAACCTGTGGGCTGGCCTCTAAACTGCTTTGGTTCTTATCAGATCCATATCATACAGAAACCTAAAACCCCTGCAACTCATGTTTTATTAAAACATGTTTAGCATTCTTCTTAAAGATAGGTTTTAACCCCAAATACCCATGAAATTAAATCTCCTATGCCACTTATCTGCACTGCTGGGCAAAAACTAAAGTTGAGCTAAACAGAGATAGCAAAATCAATAAATCACACGAAACAAGTAGCAGTTCAAAAGTTCAAAGATATGATGGCCAGTTCAGCGCGTCTTAGCACTCACCCAATAATAACTCGTCTCCGTCACTCCTCACAGTATAGACAATTTCATGGCATCATTTTCATTAGCCTGTCTCATGGAAAATTGCTATCTATTTATGTATACACTAAAATAAATTAGCCATTTCATCGAGCAGTGTGATTCTTATAAAATACATTAACGCAATACTCGATTTTCCAGTTGGAGTAAATAAATAAATCAATACATTCAATACAGGGTGATTCTTTCATTGTGGTGCTACAGCTCTCAGCATAAGTGTTTTTATTGGGTTTATTTGTTTCAATAAAAATTGAAATGGGCCAGTGATCTCAGTGCTAGCATCTTAAAACAAAAATCTATCCAATATTTGGAAAAGTATTGTGTGGAACACTCAAACTTATAATTTTATTCAAAAACCATTTTCATTATGTAGTATTCTACGACCTGATTCTGATGGGAAATTTCACAAAGAAAAAGGGGGAATTCTGCCAGGTGTTTGACTCTTGCAGCGTTTCTGTGCTACAAACCCAAGTCCGGGGTGAAGCTTCTGAAAGACAAGACAGCAGCACTTTGCCAAGCTGCGACCTCCTGTCTCAAACGTGCCTCCTCCCTGGGCAGGGAGAAACGACAGTGGGACAAGTGCCAGATGGCCTCCTCTGTCACACCTTACGGAATGCCATTGATTGTGGCGCAGAGAAGGCCATTTATTCCAACCTCTGGGGGAAAGACCAGGGTATCATGACTGCAGGGAAGAAGAGAGAGGTGTGCTGCTGCTGTAAATAAAATCAGGCCAAGGGCCTGCAGCAGCTCTGGAGGCAAAATCAAGACACCAGCAGGCAGGAGCTTTTCCCCAAGTCATCCGCACAGTGGAAATCAAAGGGAAATACAGTGGTGGATATCTGTTGCTGTTGCCTGCCCAACATCCATACTCCCGTTCCTCAGACAATCCCAGACATATTCTTCTTTGGGAAACGCCCATTTCCCACTCTCAGTCCTCCTGGCTCACGGGAGGCCGATGCAGCTCCCAGCTCCAGAGGGCGGAGCCATAAGGCAAGTCTGACCAATCAGCGGGTTCTGCTCTGCTGGCCACACTGATTGGCTTATGGATGGACATCTCCCAAGCCAGAAGAATGATACTCCACTACTAGCATTCTGTAGGAAGTGCTGGAGAGAGAGGCTGTCCTGCTGGCTTGCTAAAGCTTTAAAATTGGGCTTGCCCCCACAAAGAAAAAGCTGGCTGAAAAGTGGTCAGGACACAGCAGCACAGAGATGAGCACAAGAGCATGACGGATTCCTAACGATACTCATGAATGGCAGTCCCCCTCCTGGACTTGACAAGTATGTGAGCCAAGTTAAATTCCCCTATTTGCTTAGCCAGCTGGAGTTGGCCTTGGGTCATCTGCAACCATAAGGTGTGACACAGGAACCCAAAATAGATATGTATTCTATATGTAACTCTTTAACATTACAATACACGTTAGCCTTTGTGGGAAAGCAAACCAATTAAAAACACACAAATCAACAAACTCCCATAGCTAACACTCAAAATCTGTAGGACCTCATGTATTCTATGAAACTTGTTTATCAGCCACGTTCTCTTGTCTGCTAATACTGGAGCTGGAAGACTAAGTCAGAAGGAACACAAGACGATCCCAAAGCAAACTAAACAAGAGGTCTAAAACAAATCCAGCATGAGGTCTAATAAAGATTTAATAAACTCTCTTCTCTAGGCCTCTGGTGGCTGTGCTTCAGGTCAGGGATGGGCCAACCCGGGAGTTTAGGTGAACAGCCAGGTGGCCCACACAACAGGCCCCAGGCCTGCTGACCCGACTCCTGAAGGAGGGGTGCAGACCTGGTTCCTTCAGTCTTTAACAGGGAGATGTGTTGGGAGTGTAGAAGCGGGATTGGAGGAATCTTTAGTCTTGTGGTCACTGATCATAAAAAATCTGCGAGAAGGTTAGGAAGGAAAGAGGGCTGCGTGGGTCACTGAAAACAGGCCAACACAAACGTGATGGCCCCAATACTTTCCGAATCCTCTTTGCAGAACTTCTGCAGATGTTGGGAACCCAAAAGCAACCTAAGAGAATGCCCTACCCTTAGTAATGGAGAAAAGAAAATAACTGAATAGAGTTCTGAGTCATGTGGGTGAGAGAGACCATAAGCAAGCTACAAACAATAGTACTGAAAATATGAGAACTTAGTAAGTGCCAGGCACAGCACTACTTAATTTATCTATTTTATATGTTGGCTTATTTCATCCTCAGAATAATACTACAAGGTAACTACTACCATTACCCCATTTTACACATAAGGAAACTAAGGCACAGATAAGTTATGTCAATTGTCTGTGGTCACACAGCTTATAAGGGACAGAGCCAGGATCTGACTCCAGGCTGTCTGACTCCAGAACCCACACTCACAACCACTATGCTAAATCTCCTGTTGTATACCACACACACACACACACACACACACACACACACACACACACACACACATATATATAAATACATTATATGTACATATAAAAAAATATATGGTGTTTATATAATAAATATATTTATATAAATACAGGAACATGTGTATACGTACTCAAAATCAACACACATACACAAATTACAAACAGACGTGCATATACACAGACACGTATCTACTGACACTCATATACGAATTTCTACCAGTGGATCAAATATTCTTACCTTCAGTCTACCAAAGTCTCAATCTCTTGGTAAAACTATAAAATTATTCTAGGAGACATAAAATATTCTAAGAATGACAATCTATTGAGCTCAGTATCTACTGAATATGACATACGTTATAGCTAAAGTTCTCCGCATAATAGTGACAGAAGGGAAGGAAGGGTGACAGATTCATAAATCATGCTTTTGTTTTACTCATATGTCGGTTCTTCAATAATGATAAAAACTACCAATTGTTGAATACCTAACTGAAGGAGAAGACAATATACTTGCCATGTAATTCCTACAATATTTTCTCCATTTCACAGATATGACACTCAGGTTAAATGATTTACGTAAAGTTACAAAGTGAGTAACTAGCAGAGTTAGCATGTAAAATCCACGGTCTGCTTTATTCCTGGCCTCCTCCTTTCATGTCCAAGGTCAATCCTTAGTAATTCGCATGAGTTCAGTTTTTAATTATAATGTGCCATTGATTCTTAAATGCCCAATGCCTAACACCAACTTCACATCTAGAGGGAGAGAGAACCAATAAAAACACATAAACATATAGTCACAAAATTCACTACATTCTATGAAGGAAATAGACATGGGTCAAGGATGATAAAATAATGGCAGAGTGTGGGGGAACCTATTTAGTAGGGTAAACAGAAAAGGGTCCTTAACAGTAAGTGCCATTTAAGCTCGGACAGAGTGGGTCGGGACTGCTACCTGGCTTTGGGCCCTGGCTCCAGCCTAGCAACCAGGCTAACCAGGGCCTTGACTTCCTCTCCCTGGGCAGGAATGGATCCCAGATCAAATCAGTCAGCCTTTCTTGGGACCAGTAACCATGGTAATATAAATAATAACAAAAAACAACAACAGAAGCTACCAATTACCTTATTCTTAATATACTGGAGACTGTATTAGTCATTTTATATGCACTTTCTCATTTAATCTTTACAATAACCTTATAAGATGCCTGCTATTATTCCCACTTTACAAAGGAGGAGATTGAGGCTCACAGAAGTTACATAACCTGCTCACAGCAGCAGCTAAGTGGCAGAGCCCAGATATGAACCCAGTTCTGGCTGGGACACCTGAACTTTGGATATTATACCGACATCCAACTGATGCCAAGAAGGGATGTCAGTACCAGCCCTTGTTTCTCAGACTGATGCCCCGCCTACTGATGCTGGCCTGGAGTAGGACACCAATCCACCCACCAGAAGACATCATGACTGAGATGATCGGCTCTGCTCGGTTGAAAGAGAAAGGGAAAGTGGGCAGAGGAGGAAGGGGAAACAACACCATGGCCCCCTTATTACTCCAGCCTCAGCGGCATCAGTGTCAAGAAGACTTCCCCAGGCAGCCCTAAGGATCCTCTCTTGCCTCTAACTGGGGCCATGGGACTTGGGACAAGTCTTTTCTGAACTTAACTACAGGACTTAACCCTGCTCAGCACCAATATTATATCCAAAACACATGCAGCCCAAAATTTTGGTAGTGAAACTTGCTTTAAAACTCAAACTGAGGATCTGGGGGCCACAGGGAGCCCCCACCCTGGAGACAGGGTTTCTCAACCTCAGTGCTAGTGACATTTTGGGCCAGAAAATTTTTCAGTGTGTGAGCTGTCCTGTGCATTTTAAAATGTATAGCAGTATTCCCAGATGTCAGTAGCATTGCTTCCCCCACCAGCTTTGTGACCTCCAAAAATGTCCCTTGGTGGGCAAAATCATTCCTTGTTGAGAACCACTCATCTATAGAAATATTGCCCAATAGGACTTTCTGTGACGATGGAAATGACCTATCCCTACCCTTTCTAATAGAGAAGCCATTAGCCACTGAGCACTTGAAATATAGCTAGTGTAACTGAGAAACTGAATTCTTAATCTTATGATATTTTAATTAATTTAAATAGCCACACATGCTTAGTGGCTGCCATATCTTGGACTTTCAGTTTCAGAGGTGTGGCAAAATTTCCATATTTATGAGAATCAGATGCACAGCAGATGGGTGTTTGGTTTCCGGTTGGAGATTCTTTACATTAATTAAGAATTTTCTTTTCTTTTTTTTTTTTTTTTGTCTTTTTGTCTTTTTTCATGACCGGCAACAGATCGCAACCCTCAGTGTCGCGCCCGTACCGGACCGGGACCGGCAACGGGATCGCAACCCTCGGTGTTGCCCCCGCTCCTCACTCATCCAGTGAGCGGCCGGTCTGTATGTGGGATCCGAACCCTCGGCGGGAGCGCCGCCGCACTTCCCAAGCGGCGCACTGTAGCAGTGCGCCACCGGGCTGGCCCAAGAATTTTATTTTCTTCTCAATGGAAATTAATAAACTCTCTAAAATGTAAAGTGTTTATGGTCATGACTTTTAAAAAATTCCATTCTTATTTCAAATCTTTTCATCAAGTTTTTTAAAAATTATTTTTTATAAATACAGTTTTGATGAGAATTGTAGATTTATATAATTGAGTAACTTGGGAGAAAGATTCATGGTTGTGGATTAGAACCCTGTGCTAGGTGCAAAAAACACACAGCATGTAAACTGTGTCTTCTGAGATATCAGCTATCCTGCAGAAAGTGCTCTGTTCTGGCAACTCAAATAACTCAAATTATTTGGAAATGAGACTGACACTGTGAAAGGTTTCTTAAACAGTAGCATGCCTCTATACTGTCCCTCTCCTGAAAAATCCAAAATGCACACATTCAGGTGGAGCTTTCTACTGTAGCTCAAGGTATGATGAATTTTTCAGCTTAGGGAGAAAGATTAGTATTGAAGTAACAAAGTGACTGTAAAACCAGCCATAAAACATTATAAATACATCATAGCTGTCAGAAAGTTTCTTTCGCAATGGGTAAATACAGAAGCAAAGACCACTGGGGGCAGGGATGGGAGTCACACGCAAACATCCTGAACTACAGCTCTGAGCAAGCAGGAAGCTGAGCCATCTACAAAATATTTCTTGGGTGATACACAGAGAGCTTGAGATGGGATACAGGCTGATGATGAACAAAGTCAACAAAGACTGTTGGAGTTACCCACCCTCTCTTGATACCAAGCAATTTCAGCTTTGGCAATGATGTGGGAATCCAAAAATGCATTGTCATTCTAAATAACAGTAAAACTAATAACGTTTAGATCTATCTCCCCTAGGCTCAACCTAGATTTTAGGATGATGTTAGCTAGTTAGCGGGAAGTGTAACTCCATATTGGTACACACTGCTGGGTGGCTACCCAGTTGCCAATTCCAACTCTTCTCTCCCTTCTTTCCCATCTCCCACTCCCCAAACTGAAAATAAGAGATTTTCCCCCTTCCCAGCTTTCTCTGCAGTTAGGGGTATCCACCTAACTTAGTTCTGGTCAGAAGATATAAAGGAAAAATGTCTGGAAAATTTTTTCCTCCTTGATAAGAGGGAAGGGACACAAAGAGATCTCTTTCTCTCTCTTGATGCCCTGTCCCCTTCCCCATTTTGTGCCTTTAAATGCAATGAGGTCAGAAGGTAATGTCATCCAACAATGTCAGATGGTGCTTTAGCAGCCGTCTTGTAGCAATGAGGAAGAAGTTACAAGAATCATAGAGATGTGTCAAGCCAGCAACCAGATATTATTGAGGTGCCAAACTAATGTTGGGAAGGACTGCCTTCCTTCAGACTTCTGGGCAAATAAATGATAAATATCCTTATTTTTTTCAGCCACTGTTAGTGAGATTTTCTAGTAGTAAGGTGTTCTGTGAACGCATGCTAATTGATATATCTTAAATCCCAGGAATGACAAGAGAAAAATCACTTTCTTGAAGGAACCAGACTAATAAAAGTGTAATTAACCAATTCCCCTGTTATCTAAGATGGTTCCCTGAGAACCTGTCAATGATGAAAATAATACATAGTGCTTAAAGTATCCCTGAAGAAAAACCACAACGCCTCATACCTGCTGCATGCCAACTCTGTACAAGGCTTTTACTAAAGTGGTTTACTTACACTACCTCACCCCAACAATCCTACTTGATAGGTGCTATGATTATCCCAGCTTTTGAGGAGAATAAACAGAAGCAGAGAGAGGTGAAACAAAATGTCCTAGGTCAGCAGCTGTTAAAGAGAACTTGGTCACACAGTAGGGTTACATGCCTGGCCCCAACTGCAAAACATGGTAGATGTCAACCAAGTGATAAACATTTCTTGTTCTAATAAGAACAAAACAGAACAGGCAGAAGGGCCCAAGGGGCTGGCCAGTTAGCTCAGTTGGCTAGAGTGCTACTTTTGTAACACCAGAGTGAAAGGTTCGGATCCCCATACTGGCCAGCCAAAAAAAAAAAAAAAAAAAAAAAAAAAAAATGCCTGAGCTCAGAGCATCGGCCATACTCAGTTATTTGGGCTGTAGTTTTGCACTCAGAGTGCAGATGCTGCTGTGGTAACTGAAGAAAGGATTCTTTGGCTCATCCTGCAGTGGCAATGAATGTTCCCTGAGAGACGGGGGTGACAGCAACATCTACACTGAAGACAACATCATGAACAGGCAAACGTGCTACATCAGTGTCATCTGTCTCCACACCCTAGGTGAAGTAAGGCACAGCCTGAAGCGTATAGTACTTGCTGTTTCCTCCAATGTTCTAACACTGAAGGAAAAAATGAAAGGGTAAAGATAAGCTCAAGGGAAGTGTGAAAAAGAAATACAGGTTAAAAAAATAGCTTAGAGATACAGGAAGGCAGACTAGCACAGTAAATGTATGCAACATATACACTGGTGTGGGGAACTGGGCATGGCAAGATGGCATGTAACTCAGGGTAGTTAAGAACCAGCAGCCAGCCTAGCTTTATAATTCCTGGCTATGCAATCTAAGGTAACTAGCTTGACCTCTTTGAGACTCAGGTTTCCCATCTATAATACACAAATAATAATAGAAGTTTCTAACCTTACTGAGTTGTAATGTGAATTAAATAAAGTGATACATGTCTAAGTTCTCACCTGGTATACAGTAAGTGCTCAATAATTGTTAGCTATCATCATCATCATTAGTATTTAATGATAATGAAATGCACTATCACCGTAAAGTGTCTAACATGGTACTCAGCACACACTAAGTACTCAGTAAATGCTAATTTCTTCTTTTTCTCTTCTCTCTCCCCTCTACAAATAATTTGAAAATCTGATTCTGATGTAATGCACCTACTGTAATTTTAAAAAAGATGAATGAGCTCATCACTTAGTGAGCTCATCTCACTAAAATGGTACTGGGCTTAGTGTTATAGTAAATACAAAGAAACCCTCAGTGGACATACACTCACATAAGAAATAAGCCAAATGAAAAAAGATAAAGAAAACAATGTACTCACTTAAAAATGCAATTAAATAAATACATGTAGCACTAACAATAATATAGTTTTATATACTATACATGTAAGGATGCCCCTTCCATTTACTAAATTTCTTTGAGAATTGAGAAGAGGTCATTTTAATTTTTAAAACATTTTTGCTTATACTTCAAACTCTGTGACGTAAACATCAACTCCTTATGTAATTTTCAGAAAAAAATATTATTTTACAAAAGATAAAAAATGTGAGAAAAAAGACCCCATTTCTACCTACTCTCTTGAATAGGTTTTCTAGGGATGAACAGTTAAATAATTTGTCAACTACATATATGTTAACAAACCTACCAGAAATAAAAAATACTCTAAACACTTAACTAACTTAACCTTCATGCCCTCAATAAGTTACCATTTGCTATTTTTCCTCCTCCCTAACTTCCTATTCTCAAAAGAAATAAATTCTTCCCCCTGGTTTCAAACCTGCCTTTCTCTCCCCAGTAGGAATATCTCAGGGGACATCCCCATGGTGTGACTAAGATGGGTTGAGCAAACAAAAATAAATAATCCACTACGAGTCATGACTATGGGGCTGGTCTCATGCATGGAAGTTCTGTGGACTGGCATTTGCTAAAAAGTTTCTCCTTTTTGGTTGGCTGCCTGCATAGAGCCCTGTGAATGCCAAGGCTTACGATATGCAATGACATACTTAACTGTTACATATTAATGTTCATGATAATGCAATCTTTCATTTGGGTGATTTAAATGTCCCTCTAGTCCGACTTACAGTTAGGTATACACTGAATGCTTCATCAATCATAACCATTTTTATTCTCAATCTTGCACAAAAATACTAGAGAAGGTGAATTTCAACTACACACTGAAGAGGGCTTTACTATTAGCCCTGAAAAATTTTTCTCTTGTCATTTATACATTGGATTCCAACAGTTCCTGCCTAAACATTCCATTCCGCTGCATCTTTCACTACAGCAGATCTTATCTACAAGGTAAACACAAATCCACACTCATATCTTTTATATAGGGTCAAATCTGCTGTATCTCATAGACACCAGAATGCATTTCTCGTTATGGACTAGACAAAACGCCCAGTGTCTCAACATTCGAAACACTTGGGAGCGAGCAACAAGACAAGGTCACAGCAACTTGGACTGAGCTTAAAAGGAGGATTTAGAACTACTTTGCACTGAGAACCAATGAGCCCACTTATCGCCAGGCAGTGAGTAAGTGATCACACCCACCCCTAATAAATGAACTTGAAAGAAACTGTATCCCCTTTTCCATTCGTGTACAGGCTTGTCATAGTCTCAGGGCTAAAATCTTCCCACAATTAACCTGGGACCTACAGATTGTGAGGCAAATCAAAATGGCCACTGTCCAACATGGCTTTGTCATCCATGCAATCATCTTCTAGATTTGAAACCCAAGACTTTTTAGGTAAGTTTATAATAGCCCCTAACCCCCCATGCATTGTTCTCATATGCAACACAGATGTAAATGCAACTAACAAACACATGAAACTCTGTCCCTAAAAATGCTTTGCTTGGGGTAGGGAAGAGTTAAGTCCATCCCCCTAAAATTAAGTCTATCCCCTTAAAATTAAGGGTTTTTTTAAAAAAAAATCTAATATATATTCAATATTTATATTTGGTTTCATGATCTGTCTTCACTTTTATTCTATTAAATTATCCCATCTTACCACTCTCCTTTTAGACTAATAAATTTATGTTTTTATTCCTTCATTTACCGGTTGAGCTCTTGCAGCAAGGAAACAGTGAATTATTGGAATTCAGTGTAGAGATGCTTCTAGGGTAAAGGTTCTCTGTTTATTAGCAGAAGAAATGCATTCAACTAATTTGACTTGTAAGTCTGATAAAATCTCCCTGGAAAAACTGATTCTATTATGATGAATAATCCTTTGAGGTGAAAAACGAGAAATATACATATTGGGTTTTATTATATATTAATTCTAACAGGGTCTGAAACGAAACTCAAGTAAGCCATCTTTTAGATGTTGGAAAATGGCAAACTTCCCTTCAAACTACATGCAAGAAGTAATTAAAGTAAACGAACATGAAATTAAATAGCACCCCCATAAAGCAGGATATAAAAGTAAAGATTATTAGGGGAAAAAAAGATTGTCTTCCTGCTCTATATTAATCTCATGAAGTGTGCATTTGCTCTATTTCTCTTTTATTATTTGATGATGGGTTTTATTAGAACTTGTTGGAGGAAGTCTTCAATAGTGAGCTAAGCTACAGGTCTTGGTATGTTAGTGTATCTTTCCCAATAACTTAGACAACTCTAGATAAAGCCATACAAGGTAAAGGCAGGCTCATCAAACTTGCCATGATGCAAAGCTGGAAGGTTTCCTCATACCTTCCATGACAGAGTCAAGATCTTGGTCAGAAAGTCTTAAGCTACAAAAGATGGGACTTCAGAGCACAAAACTCTGCACTTCTCTCCAATAAATTCCATTATTCGTGGAGAGCTCAGAGACAGCAGACATTTGTTGAACTGTGGGGGGCTATCCAGAATCCATTCTCACTTCAATATCCTTTTGGGGAATTACCTTCCCCCACCATTGCAAGCAGGGTAGGACTCTCTATCAAGGTCTCCTGCCCTCTCACTACGATGGGGTAGATATGGGACACAAACGAGGCCCATCTGATTCATCTAAGCAGACTGATGTGTGGACAGGAAAATGTTTGGGGAGTCCTGATTTCAGCAATGGCAGTGATGAGCTGTTCCAGATATTCTAGCTGCCTCTATACTGGTGGTTGTCCTGCTTTGTATCCTTTCCCAGCCTTCTGTCCATTCTAAGCTACTGGCTGTTCATCCAATACATCCTTGCTATTTAAGTTGACCAGAAATAATCTCTGTTGCTTGTGACCAAGGAGCTTAAGCAATATGAGGCCCTTGCTTGATACTGGTTCACAGGAGGAAGCTGAGATTATTGAACTCATGCTGAATATGATTCACAATATGTGACATGTGCTCCTTTGTCATGGCAGCTCCCTACATTTAACACAAAAATTTGGCCCACGGTCATTTAACAAACACCAGTGGCCAAATCTCAAGTTGGGAGTCTTCTTTCCAGTTCTTCATAGCACAGTTTTAGAGATATTCAAAAAATACAAAATGGGTAAAAAAAGGAGGCGAGGAAAAAGAAACAGTTTCCAGGATGAGCAAAGATGAAGAAACTGAGTCATGTGTTCATTTATTGAAGGAAAGTGGATTCTTAATTTGGACTTCCAGGGGTCATAGAAAATCAGTATTACATATTTCTCAAGTATCATGGTGAAAAGGTTATGGCCCTGTGTGCAAATGTCTGCCCTTCCACTTACCAGCTACATGACCCCAAGCAAGTTGCATGATTTTACTGGACCTCAGTTTTCTCATCTATAAAATGGGTATAATAATCATATCAATAACTCATAAGCTAGTGGCCAGGAGCAAACATAATAATAAACATAAAATATCTAGCAGAGTCGATGCACAGTAGGCCCTCAACAAAATGGTAATGGTCATTACTGTGCTTAATAACATCCATGGAGCAACTAATAGCTATATCATGTGCTCTGGGGCACACAAATAATTGACTGGGTTCTTACCTTCAGGCAAGAATTTGTGACTTTCAAATCTGAAAAGAACACACTAAAATACAGAGCAGACTGGAACAAAGATTATAATGAAATACAAACACACACTTGTGGGAGCCCAGACAAAGGAGTGAGTCACACAGCCTGGATTAAAGTGAAAAGGCTTCAGAGAGGTTAAATCTGAGCCAAGCCTTGAAGGATGAGTAGGATGTTAATAGGTAGGGGAGACAAAAAGAGGAGGATTGGCATCCAAAACTGAAGGAAGCAATAACATGAGCTATAAAAGTTGAAGGGTAGGGCAAAAGAAAAAAAAAAAAAAAGAACAGAATAAGTGGTCTGATGTAAGCCCCATGAGCATTTCTGTGTCTGTCCTTAACTCCGACAAAAGGGTCAGTCCCATAGGAGGCACCAAAATATTTTGTGGAAGGTTAGACTGGAGGAAAAGAAGACAGAGACCAGGGTCAGAGTATGAAGAGCCAGCCCTGAAGGCCATGCTAAGGAGCTAAGTCTTCATTCCACAGTTGGGAAGACAACCACAAGAAGGATAATAAGCAGGAGAGAGACTTTAGAGGTTAAATACACAGGTCTGGCAACTGGAAGGATGTGGGAGGGGAACGAAGAAGGGGGAGCTTTGATTAAGGCTTTAAGTCTGAGATCTTATTTTTTTGAACTAAAATAATTCTGTGTCCAGAACTACCACTGATAATATCCACAAAGTAGACTTCGACCACAGAGAAACCCTTCTGACAATAGCCCTAAGAATGGGATGAGCTGCCCGTGAGGTTAGAATAAGCATAGCATTCAGAGCCCTCCAGCAGAAACTAGAAGAGCCCAGGCTTAAATGCAGATACACTACGGTGTGACCGTGCACAGGTTGTGCACGGTCTTAGTTTTATTATCTATACACGGCGCCAACAGCAGTACATCTTTATAAGGGTATAGTGAGGATTAAAAGAGAAGTTATACGTACAGGATTCAGAAAGGCTCACTGAATTGGCACACACAAAGTGCTGGATAAATGTCACCTGCTGTTATTTCTATTATTTTTCTTATTATCATCCACCAGGGATAGTAAAGAATGAGTCCCAATATTTCAAATGACTAGCCTCTCAATTCTATGATCATTATGTTGGAAGAAAACCGAACCCCATGGCATCTGATAAGGGAGCCAACTCCGATCACCTGTCAACTCTCTATAGATGAACTGGGTGGTTTATGAATGAACAATAAGAAGAAAAAGAAGGATGAACAATGGTAATCAAAATAGGCTTGTGATCAAAGAAAAATGCCTACAAGTCAATGAAATGCCCATATATGAGGAGGTGTCTATCACTTAGCACTACCACATATTAACCAACAGACACCATGAGGAGTGCTTAGTGATGAGGACTCCACCTGCTAGATACCTACAAAGGCTCTTAAGAGAACCTAGACTACCTCCACAGGTAAGCAACTTTGGTGGCGCTGGGGGTGGTCCTGTGGTAGGCTCAGGGATGGTGGAGGAAGTGGTGAAGAAAAGTAGAAGGGAACTAACCAAGGATACTTTCTAATATTTAAGGAAATGGGCAGGAGATGGGGGATGCAGAGACAAAATAGGCACCCCATACTTTTGTTTTAAGCAGAGTGCCTTTTTGGCCATCAGAGAATTTACCTGATGGTTTGTTTTTGTCAACTATTCTACAGGTTTGTATTTTACACTTTAGGATGAAGTCTGTTAAGCATCCATGTGCTCCTAAACATCATATGCAAGGCTAACGAATTTAATTATTTGTATCATCAGACCAATCTCTTTAACCCACAATTTGAGCTGAACATAAGACTGAAAACTTAAAGGAAAGTGAATAGTGAGAGCACAAACACATGGCAAAGATAATTAAAACAGGACACATGATTAGGGAGTCCCTTAGAAGGATGACTTGCATGGGTGGTCATGAAGGATGACAAAAATCTTGAGAATCAAAATTCAGAATCCAGTTGATTTCCTTTATTTTCACATTGAAAATATGAGCAAGAATGTGTCTTAATGTAGGAAACTGACATTGAGTACTCTCTGGGTCACCTTAAGTTCCAGCTGAAATCTGCCCCTCCCAGGGCAGAATCGCATCACAGAATAAGTGAGATGGGCAACTGCTCAGAGGGAATCAAGGAAGCCTCACTTTAAGTGCAGGGCAGTCACTGTATTTAGGTGACCATGGAAATACTAGAGGTGGGAAAGGACCCTTAAGAGGATCCAGAGTAACCAACCCTCTACCTTTCTAGTTATTAAAGAACAAAGGGGACTGAAAGGTAGGGTCAAAACTTGGATTAGAATTTAGGTATACCAACACTCAGTCCCATGAGCTTTCCACGCCATCTGCCTTCTCCTAAGTGCAAATTGCTAATAAAATTTGGAATTTGTTAAACCATTAACTCTGCATTTCCTTCTTTTGGGTGTCCTATTAAGTTAAGCAGGAATCCCCTGGGCACATTAAGGTAAAACAGAAAGAGCCCTCGATAATACAGTTCAAGATAAGAATATAGGGTACCATACAACCTATCATTTATACCTTTTAAAGTAATAGAGTACCTCTTGCAAAGCTGCCGGATATTCAAAGTAATTATCTTACAGCACATTAAGTTTTAGACTGTATTCTATATTTAATAAACCTATATAAATAATGTGACTTTGAGTAAATTATCACTAAGTTTTCAACACAATATAAAATGCATTAATAAAAAAAAAATCTTATTTATTTTTTAACTTTAGTTTCCAGTTCTGCAATCTGAAACTAAGACCAATTCTTGTACTTTTTTCACATATTTAAATCACAAAAATGACATAAATTTGAGCAAAATGGTAAATCACAGGGAAAAAAGACCTATATTTCCAAGAGAGCTGGGCCAAAGTATTATAACAGAATTACATTTGCTAAGATCTGATGTAATGCTGTGACTAACAAGATATTTTTTTCCCTTCTGAGTTATCAACATCTACCTACCCACAATAAAAGAAGCACAGAATAGCAAGGCAGGTTAGCAAGCTCTGTAGACTAAAGCTGTGTTACTGAGATATATGGTCTGGGATGACTGTGAAAATATTCACAGACTTCAAAATGACTGTGTCTCTTGGTGGCTTGATCTCCTGGTCAGGCAAGACACACTAATGTTAATATGAAGGGGACACATTAATGTCAATATCAAAGATCTTTCATTGTAAACTCCTTTATTTGGATCACTGCAGGTTCAAAAGAAAACCCAACTTCATAGCCTATGAAATATTCATCATTTTGCAATAAAAAAGAAACGCAGTTTACCTGGAAATACATTTTTGGAACTGACCTCCATACCAGTCCTAATAATTAAGTATTATTTATTAAACTGTTCATCCATTTGTTCACTCAGCAAATA
Organism: Galeopterus variegatus; assembly: GCF_000696425.1. Classification (NCBI taxonomy): domain Eukaryota; kingdom Metazoa; phylum Chordata; class Mammalia; order Dermoptera; family Cynocephalidae; genus Galeopterus; species Galeopterus variegatus. The sequence continues at coordinate 668,911 of NW_007726155.1, read as the reverse complement.
TTTGTTAAGTCCCTACTACATACTAGACACCGAATGCTAAGAATCCAAAAAAGATATGTTCCCTGCCTACACCACAACTAACAAAGCTAGGACTACCTCTCTTTGGGGCAGAGAAGGGCTCAGTATATGCCTAACACCCCCAGAAATAAATAAGCAATATAATTTTTATACTCATGGTTTACTTTCAACATCAAATTTATGTGGAAAAGAAAGAGGCTGCCCTTTAAATGAAAAAAAAAGTCAGCAGATCAAAAGCATCATTAATCACTGTCTCTTTTAAATTAAAAGGTTTGCAAAAAGGTGGGCACAGAACCAATGTGGGAAACAAATCACTCCCCTTGCTGAGTGAGGGTCAGAGTCTAAATGGGAGCATCCCGGTATTTACCCAGCTCATCTCCTGCGTAATGGATTTGGAGAAGAGATTTCCGCTGGGGCTCTGCTAATTTGAGGCTTGGCTTTTGCTTTTTAAAAATGACACTTGGGTGGTTACTCTAGTATTGCGACTGGTTTTAGAAATAAACTTCCCAAGTATTCTCACAATCAGTTCCTCACTTACACGTTTTGACCGAGTAGATCTTGAGCCACTGCGGAGGTGCTCCATCAATAAGTCTCAGGCCTATTCTTAGGTGGCCTCAGGACTCCATTTGCAAATACAAAACATGGCCGATGCACCTATGAAAGGATTTCTCACATTGTGGCTGGTAGAGTTAAGGAAACCCCAGAAGTGACTTACTTAAAATCAGGAGCATCTCGGCAAGGAGTGCCCAGGGTCAGCTTATCAACCCCAGCTCTCCAGAACACCTCTATCCTCATCCACACTAGTTAAGGTAGGTCAGGGCACAGGGAGAGAAAACATGGAGTTTTTGGCTGTGTATACAGCATGGAGAGAAAACACAGCCTTTAACAGAGCAGATTTCCCATCTTCTGAAATACCTACGCAGAGGGATTTAAACATGTTTAAAAACTAAAATAAAACAACAAAACTGAGTCTATGTAAAATCATGAAAGCTAGAACACCAAAAGCTTGCTGGGATGGTATAAAAATAGGTAGGACTTGGGGCACTGAGTTTTTATTAATCAATTGTTGTTTGTCTCAAACTTTGCTGTGTACTCAGGCTGAAGCCCTTTCTAAAAGCTCACAATCTTCTGGAATGCCTATATCATAAAGAGAACAGCCCAACCCACCCCCCCCATTCTCCCTCACTTTGTATTAGTCCAAAAGCTTATGTTAATTTTTCCTCCATCATCCCTCTGCTTTTTAAAAATGTCTGTGTCGGAAAAGGCAAGTGGAAATAAAGGCATAACCTGTACATTTATAGTAGTGATAATAATGACATATGCCATTTAGTGAGCATTTACCATGTGCTGGCACAGTGCTAAAAGCTTCACATACCTTCCTAAACTTACTCCTTCAACTCCACAGAGTAGGTAGTGAAAGAAAGTGAGCTGAGATGCTGGGTACCGTTCAAGCTTATTAAAGAAAGAAATCTGCTAGGCTATGCTGAGTGGCAGGCAGCCCAGGGCTGCCCTGAAAATGGGGGACAGCACCAGGTGTGGGGGTGCTAGAGCTTATATAGTGTGCCAACGGCTGGCTGATACCATCAAGGAGGGGCATTATGCTAATGTGGATCGGGGTGGAGAACTGCATCCTCACAGAAGCAAAACGGGTTTCTGTTTAAGTCAGGGGGCTTCTTGTAAAGGGAAGGGGAAGTGGGGACGAGGTGGGTGGCGCCATTTTATACTTGGGCTTGTCTAAAGTGGTGCTGGTTATGTTGCAGATCTATTAGGTACTACTTGTTTTCCATTTTAAAGTTAAGAAAACTGAGGCCAAAGTCAGAGGGACAGTGCGTAGAAGAGCTGAAATTTGAACCTGCCAAACACGCACTTCTCCAGTGCCTCTTATGTTTAATACATAACATAACTAACCCGAAGGTTAAGTACTTGTAGACCTTGCTAGTTGCTTACACAATCTCCCTTTGACCTTCTTCCTCACCACCAGAATTTTGTTTGGGCAGTAATGTGCTCAATTAAAATATTCACAGTTCCAGGCTCTCTTGCCAATAGAAACAGCCCTGTAACACAGGGCTGGCTAATGAAATATAGACAGACAACTATAGGAAAACATTCTTTCCAAAGTACAAAGGTAAATCCAGTAAATTTCAAATGAAAAAGAAGCAAAACCTGGAGAGAAGAAATCTGTTTTTTGCTCTTTCACCTCCGCCCCACCTAGAAGCACACCTTTGATGTCTAGAGGTACAAGGGCCACCTTCTGACCATTAGAACAAAAGCCATAGGCTAAGGATAGTAGATGAGAAAGCCAGAAGAAGGTCAGCTTTTGAGGACTCCCTTGATCAGCTGCACCAGCCCTAGAGGGCCTACTTCTAGATTTCTTGTTTTGTTGAACAGAATACCCCTTTCTCCTCATTTGATTAAGCCAGGGGACTACAAACTATGGTCCTTGAGGACAAACTAGAGGCCATTTTTATAAAGTTTTATTGAAACACAGCCATGTCCATTAATTTAGGTATTGTCCAAGGGCTGCTTTCATGCCACAACAGCAAAGTTGGGTAGTTGTGACAGAGACTATATAGCTGACAAAGCTTAAAAACTTACTGTCTCTTTCTAAAAAAAGTTTGCAAACCCCTGGATTAAGTCACTATAGTCAGGTTTCTGTTTGATGTACCCAAATTCAATCCTAATTGAAACACAGTCCATCATGGAAAATTCCTGGTAAGTGAAGAATAAAAATGCTTGATATTCCTTCTCATCCAATGTTCAATAACTATGTATATCACGTTCTACTACATACCAGATCCTTTGGGATGTGCCAGACGTTCACTAGAAAACACTGTTCTTGACTCTTGAGGAGCTTGCAATCTTTGTAGACAGTCATATGCTAAAATAATACCTTCAGAAATAATAATTTATAGTTGTAAGTGCTAAAGGAAAATACAGGCTGATATGCAAACATATAAACAGGGGGCCTAACCTAATCTGAAAGAGTTAGAGAAATTACCTCTGAAAAAGTGATCATTACCTATGTTTAACACAAAGCTGCTCCACCTACCCAACATCTAGCTACTCCTTGGTGGAGATTCAGTCACTTTTCACAGCTCCACTGCAAAATTCCTTATAGTAACTAGACTGAGTGCACTCAAAGGAAACCCAGATTCTGAGAAGGTACCTATCTAGAAAAATCTTGTTCAGTGAAGTTAACACTTCCATATGACTATGATTTATAAGTCCAGAGAGTGTTTCCGGGGAGGAAACATTTAGGCATCTTTACCCAATGGAGAATTTAATCCTCAACATAATTTTTGCATCGGTGCCCCCAAGATCTAGACACCCAAGCTTATTCCCTTATCATGGTTACCAAACATCCTGGAGATGTGCCCTGGAACGACTGTTGGAGAGAAGAGGTGATTGTACTCTGACTGGAAAGCTAAACAAAAGTGATGTTTTCCAAAATACATCAACTCACAAGATCCAAGGAGTATTTACGGTAAACCGCCAATAAATATAAAATCCATAATTCCAGAACACAGTCCAATGAGGACAAGACACACAAAAGCCATAAAATCTTGACACTGGGAATGGAGGGCCACAATTGGCCTTTCAGAGAAATTAGTTCAGTTCTTAAGTCCTAAGAACTCTGAAAACATTACCACTTAGGGGGATCTGCTTGGATTTGCTATTGCTTTGGCATCTGTCCCTCATTCTTCTTTAGCTGGCTTGCTGAACACTGTACTAGAGGGGCAAGATTTCCATGGTTATCATCATCAGCCTCCCACTCCGGATTTCCAGGCACAAAACTATCCATTCTACAGTTATTACCCTGTAGTCCAGTTGGAATTATGCAATTGATAACAGTCTTTTATTAGGTCCTCTGAACAATATGAAAAATAACTGTAACATTGATTGAGTGCTCACTGTGCACCAGGCTCTGCTCTATTGTGTTTATATTCAATATTGCATTTAATACTCGCAGCAACCTATTAAAAATGGTACAATTTTCCCTCTTTTACAGATGAGGGAAGAGATGTTCGGAGAGGTCAAGTAGCTTGCACAAGATCACACAGTGAGAAAGTGGCTAAGCTGGGATGCAGATCCAGCCCACCTGATTCTACAGTCTGCACTCATCCACATGCAGAAGCTTCAGATAAAGTCCAGCTTGGCTCTGGGGTGCTAGCTACAATTCCAGGAATCCAGACATGGCTGGAGAAGAAAAAAGAGAAAGAGAAAACAATTCTTCTTTTCTCTCTCAAGAAATTTCTGGACTACTTTCTCTTTGGTCTAACAACTTTGGTCAAAAGCAACAGTATTTGCCAAACTTATTGAGCGCTGTTGTTCTAGACACCTGCACAACTGACCTGATGGGAAATCAGAGTCAGGGAAACAAAGCGTAGGATACAAGAAAGAAAAGAGAAGGGATAGTTCTGCCTCGCTGGTATCAAAGAAAAGCCACAAACTGAAAACAGCATGGCTCTGAGTTCCAGAAATGCCCTGCTAGGAAGCCCCGAGGCAAATCCATTATCAGATCAGGAGCACCTCACTGCTGACATTCACTGACCCATTAGCTCAACTACAGCTCCTAGGCGGATTTCCTTCAGGAGGAAACAGGCAGATGTGAGACAAAGACATCTAAGCAACTAGCTGACTTGACAAATAATCTCTCACACATACATACACACAAAGAGACACGAAACAGAAAACATGGAACTCTGCAGAAAAGGAGCAGACTCAGGCCTCCCAGTCCAGCTACTGCCCCAGTAACGCATGAGCCTATTAATAGTGCAATGATGATTTACAGCAACAGGTATGAGCTCATGAAGAGCTGGATTGACTCCGAGAGAATGGAAAGAGTATGAAGGAAACTGAGAACAAAGTGACAAACAAATGAAGATAAACCTCACTGGAATCACGTAGGAGGAGGGGAGCAAAAAGCAAAGGTCACATTTTGGGCATCCAAAGGTGGCAGCCCATTTCGCACCCCAGGGAACAGGTGAGTGCGCCAGAAGTTGAGAATAAGACTCCAAAGAGCAGCAGGTCACGGAGATCGAACGACCTGGACATCATCCCCACCAATGTTGCAGCAGAGTACAGGGACAATGCCTGGTTCTGAAACCCACCAAATGGCGGGTTCAAGTTTGCAACAGGGAGGAATTTGGCTATAAGGACAGATGCAGAGTCAAAACAGCAAGCAAGAAAGGAAAGAAGACAGTAGCACATAAGTGCCTAGAGATATGACAATCTTGGGCAAAGGTAAAAAAGTCACCTAGCCCATGACTCACATTCAGAGGGCCACAATTTTATTTTATTTTATTTTTCCTTTTTGTCTTTTTTCGTGACCGGCAACGGATCGCAACCCTCAGTGTCGCGCCTGGACCGGACCGGGACCGGCAACGGGATCGCAACCCTCAGTGTCGCGCCTGGACCGGACCGGGACCGGCAACGGGATCGCAACCCTCAGTGTCGCGCCTGGACCGGACCGGGACCGGCAACGGGATCGCAACCCTCAGTGTCGCGCCTGTACCGGACCGGGACCGGCAACGGGATCGCAACCCTCAGTGTTGTGCCCACACCTCGCTCAGCCACTGAGCGGCCGGTCTGTATGTGGGATTTTTTTTTTTTTTCCCCCGAGGGCCACAATTTTAGACTTTGAATGTTTTTTCCAAATCATATTTAACCTCCAATCACAGATACACAATGACAGGATTAACTTTAATCTTTCAACAAAAACCATTACCCTGTACATCCATCATTGGACCTCATCCCGAAATGTATCAGACGTAGTATTTTGGATAAATCATGTGAGTCACTTTATCATACCACATTATATGGTGTGTGTGTGTGTGTATGTGAAAACATTAACTTATTTAAGTTAAACACCGAATTTTATAAACCATGAATTTTATAAACCTGTTTTGCCTTTGCATTATGTTTTAGTGTATCATGGGGCTTTGAAGTCATGGAAGTGGCCCAGGTCTCTCTTGACTTATGAGTGGCCCCCCCAAAGAAAAGTTTAAAGAGGTGCACAGTAGGGGAGAATCCAAAAGAAAAACTAAGGGGAGAGGACTCAATGGCTGGATGCTCTTGAAGCATCAAAGAGAGGCCACGGAAAGACCTAAGAGTCGTGTCCAAAGGGATACAAGGTGACCAAGCACAGACCTGCATATGGGAATGTAAATGCCAGACAGGGAGGAAGCACTTCCCTGAGGTTGAGGACCAAAAACAACTACTATATAAGGAAAGACAAGGTCATGGAGCTGAAAGCAAGAATAGAGATAGTTTGCAAAAGACACAATAGGTAAGGGTGGGGGATATAATTATGTAAAATTATGTAAGACAAAAGAGGTTGAAGCAGGCAAACATTACCACTTCTGGTAGACAGGGCTAACAGATTGCTTTAAAATGTCTGTGTTTTAATGGTTTAAAAATTATTTCAGCTTCTAAATTGTCATCAGCTAGATGGAGGCGGCAGAAAATAATTCTAAAAGTCAGATACAGTCACATCACAAGGACAAAGACTGAGTATTCCAAGGTTGCTTGAGAACTGCCAAATGCTATTTCAGAGATTCCAAGGGGCAGGGGGAGTCCCAGAAGACTGGGAAGGATAGGGTGTAAAAAGGAACCCCTCAAAAAATGATGTGCCGAGTAATTAAACTGATCTTCTTCCCTTCCATACCGGGGGAGATACTGGGAGGAAACAATCTTTTCACCATCTCTTTGAGAAGGACAAGTTACCAGGCAACAACTAACATGGTTTCAGGAGACACGTCACGCCAGCCCCTCCATCCAAGTGACAAGTCAGGTAGATAAAGAGGAAATGAGAGATGTAATCTTATAGACTTCTGTTAGTCTCCCGATTCTGTCCCTTGTGACAGTCTCATCAACGGGCCAGGAAGATGAGAGTAGGTGTGCCACACCCAACAGGCAGTTATCACTGGTGCGCTGTCACCTGCCTAACAGGTGATGTTCCACAGGTGTCCATCTTCCTACCAGGATTATTTAATATCTCTATCAATGAGAACCAACAGAGTTTCCTGGGCCCAGTGAGCTGGCCTGCAATCAAATCCCAGAGTCTCCCTATCACTGTCCTATATCATTGTTTCTCTTATTTCCCAAGATACAGGCCTGTGGTTCATCTTTGCAGAACGAAGACAAAAATCTGGAAAGGTAACTGTACGCCAGGAGATAGAAACTCGCTCTGCAGCAGCAGTATCCATACACAGACCCCTCCTGGGTTTTCCGTTTCTCATTTAACGGCACATGATGGTACACACAAAACTTCAAGGAGGATGACACAAAACAGTCCCAGGAAGCCTCAAACTCAGTCAGCTCCAGCAATGCTAAGCAACCCTCAGTCTGGAATCCACCCACAAGTCTGCAACTGCAAAGATCACCTCTGAACGATGAGCTTTAGAGATCCAGTTCTGAATGTCATCTTGCAGACAGTTTCTGATAAAGCAGGTGACCCTGACCCTAAATTGCCAGGAAACAAACAAATTACTCAAAGGCCCTAGGAACATAACGATGAGATTGCTTAACTAGGCAGAAAAAAGATACCATAAAACTAAACTTAATGTGTTATCATCTAGATGTGAATTAATAATAAAATTCTACTATAAAAAGGGTTTTTGAAAATGTTAAGTCTAAGGATAAAGCCATATTGTTCCATCCCGAGGAACCTAGTTGATTCAGTTTTATTACTGGACTCCCCCCTCTTCTGAGTAAGCCCCTCACTATAAACATTTACGAATTTCATCTCAGCATTAGTACTAAACAATATTCATTAAGAATCCCGCCAAAGTGCAACATGTAAGTAAATCAAACCTTTGATGCTCTATTTTGCAAATTTCATGGGCCACTAGGGATAATTAAAAGGGCAATTATATAAAGTTGGTGCAGTTTTGAGAAACAAATGACATTTTCTGCTTTAAAGCACTTGATAATTTGATATTTTGCTATTAGGGCCATCGTGTGTACTTTTATAGACAGGCAGCCAAATAAACAATAAATGTTCCTTAACAGCCTCTAATGATTGTTTTTGCCCACTGATATCACTCACCATTCTAGTCCATAAATCATATGCTAAGAGATTAAGGTAAAGATAATGAAAAGGTATTAGAAGTCATTAAGCTAGAGGAGGAAAAAAAAATAAGGCTAAAAGCGTCGATTTCTTCTGTGCTTTTTGCAAAAACACCTAGCAAAGTCTGAGCTTCTGAGTGTTGGAGTGGGCTCGGTTTGTCACTGTGTTTAACCACCGCTCTGAAGCCAGCAAAGTACATTACAGCTCATGAAAAATACAGCGAAGAAACTGCTAGTGGCAGAAGCATTTAACTTCCTTGTTAGCAGCCTCCCCCAAGTGGCACTTTTTCACCAGCAAGTTGTTTATTATGTTCGGTGCCAGGCAAAACTGATTAAATGGGGCTCTTAAGAATCAAAGCGTTATAAATTCATGGAAATACAGCAAGCAATAAATTCCACGGAATTAAAAGCTTACTAGTGCTATTAGCATTTCAGGGTGTTTGAATTGTTAATACTGATGTGCAAAAATGATGTGCCTCTAAGACAAGGCAGACCCAGGCAACACAAGCGAGCAGCTCTGAAAAAATTTTTTATCAAAGTGTCACTGGGACTTGGCAGTTGTTACAGCCACAGAAATAAAGGAGGGGCATAATTGCCTCCAAAATTCTCATTTGCCCTAAAAAGTCAACCCCACCATAGAAGAGAGAAGATGTCAAATAAAGGTTTACACACAGAAGGAAAACAAGCATAAAAATATGCAAAGGATTTATGCTTTGAATGAATGGAAATTCCACCTTAACAACTAAGAGGGATAAGAGTTTTATCCTGTAACCTGGTCTTAGCAGGGATGGAGCCCTATGTATTGCGACTGAGTTGATCTCGGATTTCTTACAGGACAGATAACCCCAGATGAGACACCCAAAAAATTATCAGGTGGGGGTAAGTGTGTTGGTGAGATGGCTAACACATGTCCCTGGACTGTCCTGTCACCTTTGACTCTTTCTGAAGGTTTATAAAGTGTTACTCTAAAGTGACAAGGGGTGAAAAAAATCTATTATGCCATTAGGCAGGTGATATCCTCCCTCCCAAGTACAAGACATGAAGCACTAATTCTACTGCCCCATTCTATTCAAAAAATACTTCTTTCCAACAGAAATGTATCTGAGGATCTTTGCTAGGCAAATACAAGAATAAATGTAGCGGGGAGAAAGAAAGAAAAAAATTCACGAATGCTTCTTAAAGACTTAGATTTGCTGGGGGAAAAAAGTGTGAGGAAAATTCTACTTTTTTTTTGTAAAAGAAAAAATTACTACCCACAAATTCAGTGCAATCACTTGAAAACACAATTTAAGAGAAAATGCGCTCTAATCTGGAATTACCAAAATTCAGGAAAAAAAGCAATCCATAGCTATCAATCTAGATATCCAAAACAACTATTTATGCATTCCAGAGCTAGCCAAAAAAGTACTATTTTTTTTAACATATCAAGAAAACTTAATTCCTTTGATAAAAGAACCACATGTGTAATAGAATCTACTGACAGATCACTGGTACATATGATTATCTCTGGGGCTATGTTCCACATGTGGATATAACATTTGTACTCACTGAAGCTGTCTGCTGCTTCCCCACAGAGAGACAGAGCCTGCTCACGTACCAAAAAATAGAAAGGAGACAAAGAGGAAAAACCTTACAGAGAGAAACTCATATCCATTAATGCGCTTTCACTGGGCTTAAGTCCAAAGCCATGCATTGTTATAGGAACAACGTTTCACACAGCGTCTGAATTGTTAAAACTGCTGTTCAAAACAGTTCTGTCTCTACGACAAGACCTACTATGTGTACAATATTGACAGGGAGATGAATATATATAAGAGGTTGTTCTTGTACTCAAAAAAGCTTAAGAGTCTCACTGGGGAAATAATCAATTATAAAGCACCTATTAAATATTCTAAATCTGGAATCAAAAGATTCTTGAAAGATAGATTCTCTATCCATTGGGATTTTAGAGTGACTTTAAGACAAGGCTTACACCCAAAAAACAACCTCTGAACAAAGCAGTATTGTATCTATCAACATTCTATACACATAGAATAATGGGATTTTTTTTGTGTGCAACAGAATCATCAATTATAGGAGAGTGAAGAGTAAAACTTTGATAAATAGGTCACTGGGGAAAATTTTTTTAACAATGAAAATGAGGAATAATACACATCATTTTCTCTTGGCTGTGTCCTCTGCATCACAGGTTGGTCAACTGCAATATCCACATGAGGCTGTGTGGGACTATCCAGCAGTGAGGAGCAAAACCAATATGGTCCTTGCCATATTGCCCCCATGGGTCTTGCAATATTCTGGGGCTTGCAGGAGACAAGTAGCAGAAGGTGGCCTCATAACAGTAGAGGAGTTGTTTCCATGCCTGTGTCCCACATTTACCAGCCCACCCCCTAGTCTTCTCACACAAGTCTCTAGTCCCTTGTTTCTCTTCAAACCTAGAAATTCCTCTCAGTCCTTTATTCTCACTGACTGGTAACCTTTTCATGTCAATAAACTGCAGTCAAGTGTTATGCCAAAGAGAAGACATTTATGTAGTCATCTTTTGATAACTAACTGGGATGAAGAGCTATGCCCTTAGTAAAGGTTCTGACTTTGGTTCATTTTTTTTTTTTTTTCCTTTTTGTCTTTTTTACTGACCGGTAACGGGATCGCAACCCTCGGCGTCGCGCCCGCACCGGGGACCGGCAATGGGATCGCAACCCTCGGTGTTGCGCCCGCACTTGGCTCAGCCAGTGAGCGGGAACCAGTCTCCACATGGGATCCGAACCCTCGGCGGGAGCGCCGCCGCACTCCCAAGCGGCGCACTCTCCAGTGCGCCACCGGGCCGGCCCTTTGGTTCATTTTTTGACTGTAGTTTGGAATTAATGGAGTGCATGAAAATCTTCCCAATGTTCCTGCTGACACCTTCTCATGTGTAACACATTTCCCAGCACTGCCAGGGAAAAGCTCAGGGCTAGCTTATTTCTGGATCTGGTGAGAAGTGTATCATGGTCATGGTCTTCCTTGGTTTGGTAGAGGCAGCTCATGTAGAAGGGAAATTGCTCTGTTCCTCTCCCCAGGGAAAATTAAGACTGACGAGAGGCCTCACACCCACGTGTGTGGATCCAGCTCCTCTTTGCCATTTGATCCTCTCTGTTGTACAGTGAGCAGGGGTGGAAAGTTGCGCATCATTCTGGTCTCATATGTCCCATGTGTCCCACCTAAGAGTGGCAAGATTGGGGTTTGTATGGGGAATAAGAAAAGGATCCCTTAGGCCCAAGACTATGCCATGTGTTCAAGCTCAGTTTCTAAAAAATACCTGTAACTAGGTGCTACGAGGGGGCAGGTCCAACTAACAGTCAAGCGATAACTTGCTTTCCACTTGCCTGTCCTTCATACACTCTGGCTTGTGCGAAGCAGTGTCATCTGACCCTCATTCCATTGCAACAGAATCGGACTCCAACCTCTAATTCGTGCCCAGGCCCTCATCCTTCCTCCTTAATACTGCAGCCATCTCCTCTAATCCCCTTGTCTTGTCGGGTTCAAGACTCCTGTGTTGTGTTTTCCAGCACAAAAGTTGGCTGGTATTTTCATACTGCACCCAGCCCCCCAATCAGCCTTACATGAATGCAGCCCTAGGTGCCTCTTTTATTTCCTGGGAACAAAGTTGCTGATGACAATGTCTGTCCTTGGAACACAACCCCTTTTGCTAATGGACAGATGACTGCTTGATAATAGGGCCTGAGTATACAGCCCAGACAATGAGCAAAAGAAAGGAACTGGGGAAGGAAGAGAAGTAAATAATAATACCAAGTAATAAGAGACTAGGTGCCAAATAAGTGGCAAAGGAATAGAACGCTGAGCACTGAATGATTACCTTGAAGTCTGGTCGTAGGTAGGGGCTACAAGACAAGAAGACGACAGTGCGAGGGCCCTTTGAAGCCAGCTAAACAGAACCTAATGACAATTAACACTGTCTGCCCACACTCTTCTCCTACTGGCATGGCTTTGCACAGCTCCTCTAACCCGCCTGCTGAAGAAGTCCTACGCCTCACACAAGCCTCGACTCCAGGGTCACCTCCCTCGTGAATGTCCCGCTGATTTTCCCAGGTGGAAATGAGGCCTCCTTACAATTCCTTTTGGTCTAATATTTCACATCAAACAAGATTTCCATATTAGCATCTATGCCTTCTGTACCACGCTGTGAGCTTCCTGAGATGTGCAGAAATATTTCATTTGTCTTGGTGCTCCCAGACCTGTGGAACCGGGATTATAGGAGGAGCTCCGGCTTTATCAATTTTAACTGTGTTGCAAACAGGAAACAGAAGACAGAGTTGAATGAAAGGCAACCCTCAAAGTCTGCCACCTTAACTAAAGCTCTTAGTTAAGGTCCTTAGATGCATGTGACCCAAGGCTACTCCTGGAGAGCCAGGACAAGAGGCCAAGACCTTCCCTGCAGCCCTTGCAGGTACAAAGTTACAAGGGTGGAGGGGGTCACATTAGAAATGAGGTCAACACAGAAGAAAGCAGAGGGGAGAAACGTAAAGACTGGGGCTCAGGTGGAGTCCAGTCAGGCCTACACCTGACCCATTCGTACATAATCAGAGAAAGTCTCTTTTTGTTTAAGGCAGTGTGAGCCGCTTCTTATACAACACACAACTAAAAAATATTCTAGATGATACACTGAACATGGAGGTTGAGAAAATAAATTGGCATTATATAAGACAAGCCACAATGAGTCAGAAGTGAGGACCAGGTAGATTTGGGCTGAATCAACTGCTTCTTATCACTGGGTTTTGAAATCAATCAGCAATTTTATATGATTTTCTCTTTTACTAAAAGCAAGGATCTAAAAGAGAGATCATCAAATTCCAGTATCTGATGGATTTCGGCAGGGCTTGCTGCCCTTCAGGTAATAACATTTGCTCTTTGCTACTCTAGAACTACGTTCAAATAGGTATGATGCTCACACATGGACAACAAAACAGCACAAAAGGAGTAAACAGAAAAATAAATTCCACCCCCGAACCACCAATTTCCCTTCCCAAAGGCAGCCATTGTTACCAGTTTCTTCTCTCTCTTCCAAAAATATTCTACGTACAATCATATGTTTTTTTGCATGTATATTTCTTTTTTTTCCATTTCTATCCAAATAGTAGTATATTTACCCACTTCGTCACTTCACAATGTATATGGGGGATAGTTCCACATCAGTACACATGCGTCTAGTTCTTTTTTAATAGCTGCATAGTGATGTCCCTGAGTGTCCCTCACCCCACCCCAGGGATAGACCATAATTTAATAATTCCCTCCTGACAGACATTTAGGGAATCTCTTTGCTTTTGCTCCCACAGACAACGTTGCAAGTCATATTCCAATACATAGGCCTTTTATCAGCTGGGTAAGTGTAAATCTCTAGAAGCAACAGTCAATTTTTCCTACCGCATTTGTGAACCCACAGAGTCAATAACCCTGCCAGTTAGAAAAATAAAACCCCACTACCTTCTTACATACCCTACACCTGGACTTTTCTTTTACTGGCATTTTTTTTTTTTTGATAGGGTCAGATGAACAGGTACCCTTGATGGACAATGAAAACAAAACATAGAGAGGCACAATACTGGAATATCAGCTGACGTCTACTACAGCAGAACCCAAGTAACCTGGTAAAATACTCCCCCCAGCACCCTTTTTGAAAAGCAGTACATTTTACAGACGTAGTAGAAAATCATCTGAACCTCTGCCTAATGGTACATGTAAGGCTTCTGGGCATGTCCCACACTATTGGAGTCACACATGGTGTGATAATCACCTGCCCACGTCCCTGGAGGTTGGAGGAGTAGCTCCCCATCCTCTCATGCTTCCCCTTCTTCATTTTTTTCCTGTCCTTTCCCACCTTTAAGATATCCTGGAGCATTCTTTCAGCCTGTTTTCCTCCAGTCTAATTATTCTTCAATTTTAAATAATATAATAACTTTGACATTTTCATTTATAGTTAAACCATGCTAATTTGCACAAATGATGGGTAGACACAGCACAAATTAACAAGCCTGAAAAATCAGCAAACACCAAAAAAGCCAATGATTAAAAAGAAATCAGATTGCTGCATTACCAAATACACATTTCTTTTTATAAGCAATTCCTGCATACTCGTGAGAAGCTATGGAACAGTGACTCTCGGTTGCTTTCTAATATTCTCTCTTTTCCGAGGGAGGGAGGTGTCGGTGGTCGGTGATGGGCCATAATAATCATATACAGTGTATATTGACAAAATAAAAATTTTAAAAATATAAAAAAAAAAAAAAAAAGAAAAAAAAAAAATAAATAAATAAAAAAATAATATTCTCTCTTTTCTAAGTTACAGGGTTGCTTTCTTTCCATGGCCTCCAGCAATGATGTTTTCTACACAAAATATCAGGATGCACGATAAGACTAAGTCTTTCTGAGTACCTATGAGGTTCAAAAGGTAGTCTGTGAGCTCATTTTGCTACTACAGTATAGGAACTTCTGGGCTTTCTGGTTACAGGGGAGAAAAAATATATATGAAAGTAGTTCCATCCTAAAAAATTCAACATGTGTCCAACCCAATCTCATTATCTTCCTACTCCACATTAGGGTTCTTTCCACATTCCACTAACTCAAGCAATAATAACTCCATCCAAAGATGTTCACATCAGAAATCTAGGTATCACCTTGAACAGTTCCCTCTCACTCTCACACCCCTTACTCAATCCATCCATGATTGCTGCCTAATACCAACCGCTAAGTGTCTCTTGAAGCCTTCCCCTTCCTTGCCTGTCCACCATCAACATCACAGTCTAAATCATGGTCATGTCTAGCTTGGTTTTCTACAGTGGCCTCTTGTCATGTTCGCGTGTCCTATCGCAGCTTCTTCCATCTTCTCCTCGCAATGCATGCTTCAGCCCTACTGGCAAAGTTCATTCCCACCTCGTAGACTTTGCAATAGCTGTTGCTTCTATGTGGAATGTCCTTTCCCTAAATCCTTGCACACCTGGCTCCTTCTTTTCGTCTCAACTTAAATGTGATCTCTTCAAGGGCATTTCCCCTTATAATCCAACAGTCTAAAGTGGCCACATACCCATTCTCTATTAACATATTATTTTGCTTCACTGCCTAACAGATTATACCTGATGCTTACTGTCTCCCTCTGTAAGGTCATAAGAGAGAACTTATTCTGTCTTATAAGTACCCTATTCTCAGTGCCTTGAACTGTGTCTGGCACACAGCAAAATGAGGTAGGTTGCCTGCAAAGCTGGCTGCTTATAATTCCTCCCGATCTTGTATGCACGTGTCCATCAAGATGTAAAGACTTTTCCTTCCCATCCTTGGATGTGTGCTAGCCATATGATGTGCTTTAATAGATGCAAAGAAGTGGAAGAGGTGCTGTGCCAATTCTTGACCTAGGCCTGAAGAAGACTGGCAATGTCCTCTTTTACCCTTCATCCACCATAATGGAGATGGCAAGTGGAGAACCAAGTGACAGCCATGCCATGGTCATGTTCAGCAGCAACTACCAAATGTGTAAGTAAAGCCAGCTTGGATGTTCCAGCCATAGCTAAGCTCCCAACTGAACACAGTCCTCTGAGTGACTTGAGCCAATACCATGCAGAGCAGAAAAAAATCATCCCCTGCTAAGCCCTATCCAAATGGAAGAATCTTGCACCAATGGTTGCTATTTTAAGCCACTAAGTTTCAGAGTAGTTTGTGAAATAGCAACAAGCAAGTGAAGCAGAAATGCCCATTATTTGTTAAGAATCAATGACCGGCCTCTTTACTAGTTCTTCAGTTTCTACTTCAGTTTCTAACCCACCTCCCCGCCCCCTCCAGGCATTCAGCACATCACAGAGGGATCTTCCCCAAATGCAAATCTGATTATGCTCTCCTTCATCCCCACGCTACATATTTACATATCCCATACATCCCTCACTACAAGGGAAAAAAAAACAACAAACTTTTGGAAGCATAGATCTAAACCCATGTACATCCTGCTCACAACCCCATGGTCCTTGGCCTGTTCAGGCCCCACACTCACCCTGAAACTCTCTACATTGGCTTGTGTTCATTTCCTTCAACACATCATTGTGCATCCAAACACAGGGGACAGATTTCTTCTCTTTGGCTCCCCATTTAACCTCCACCTTTCTCTCTTTCCCTAGATTTCCTGGAAACCTTCTCTGACCTTCCTGACTAGTGCAAATCCCCCAGTTGCAGGCTCTCAAAGCACCATGGGCCTCCATTTCTTAGTCCTCATTAGATCAGCCTTTATCAACCCCCATCAGTCTAGAAGCTGCACGAGGCCCCGATCATGTCTTCTCGGGCTCACTACTATAAACTCAGCAAAGAATGCTGTGACGGGCACACAGAAAAAGGTCAAATATTTGTTGAAAGACTGAATAAATGAATAGTGTGGTCATCTGGACTGCTACTTCAAATCCTGGCGACACCACATACTAATGGTGTGGCCCTGGGCGTGCTGCATGAATGGCTGCCTCCTCTATATTCCTACGTCCTCCTTCAGCTGGAGAAAACAGTAGCACCTTCCTCATCCAGAAAAATGAGGTTTTTCTGAAGTGTAAATGAAATTATATGTAAGGGCATTTAGCAGGGCTTAACGCACAACAAAAATTCCATAATTAGCTATCATCATCATTATCATTTATTATTATTCATGTTTGTCATGGTAAGAAAAGTCCCATATAAATTGCAAAGTAATTGGAGGCTTTCTCTCTGATATTCTTCCATCTTTCCCTCCTTTATGAGCACAGAGCCTGTACATTATGCTACACAGAGATGGTCTATGGCATCTCGTTGACCAGTTGGCCTACCAGAGAAAATATCCAGACTGCCTCCATGGAGGCTTCAAAAGAGCTGATCTCAGGAAAGCAGTAATCTGATTAAACAAATTCCTAGCAAATAAAATAACATTCAAATACTCAACCCCCACTTCTTAAATCTCTTAAAGGCACTTAATGAGGATCCCTGTTAGTCTTGATAGAATTATGAATTAATACCATTCTTCTAGAAAGTAGTTTGGGAATATATATTCAATTTCAATATAGATCAATACATGTGTATCAGATTCAAATACATATAAGGTATATATATATATATGTATTAGTCTGTTTCTGTTACTTATAACAGAATACCTGAAATAGGGTAATTTATAAAGAAATGGAATTTATTTCTTACAGTTTCGGAGGCTGGGAAGTCCAAGCGAGCCCAAGAAGACAGGAAGTCCTTCTTCCGGGTGGGCACTCCCTACAGGGTCCCATGGTGACTAAGATATCACATGGCAACAATGGCCTGCGCAAGAGAGCTAATCTTCTCACTTGCTTTCCTTTTAAAGCCATCAGAACCACACCCGTGACAATCCATTAAACCATTAACTGATTATTACATGAATGGATTGATCCATTCATGAGGGCACAGTCTTCATGATCCTATCACCTCTTAAGGGTCCTGCCTTCCACCACCACATTTGGTGTTAAGCTCAAACACGAGCTTGGGGAGACATTCAAACCACAACATTCCATCCCTGGCCCCCCAAAGCTCATGTCCTTCTCACTTACAAGCTCATTCATTTCATCATCATAGCCCCAAAGTCTTAACTGGTCCCAGTGCCAACTCAAAAATCCAAAATCTCATCTGTGAAATTAAAACAAGTTATTTACTTCAAGATACAATGGTAGGACGAGCATGGGGTATATTTTCCCATTAAAAAATGGAGAAAAAGGCCAAAAGAAAGGAGTAACAGGTCCTAAGTTAGTCCAAAACTCAGCAGGGCAGGGTTTAAAGCTTAAAGCTGAAGAATAATCTTTCTTAACTCCATTTCTGGCATCTTCTGCACCCTGGTGCTGAAGCTAGACCTCCAAGTCCTCAGGCATCCCTGCTCCTCTGGCTTTCTTTCTGTGACCAGACTGAGAGTTTTTCAGTTTTTTTTTATCCTCTGCTTCCCTTTTAAGTGTAAGTTCCATCTTTATATCATGCCTTTGTTACCGTAGCTCAGCATAGGCTGCTGGAAGTATCCACACAGCTGCATGAATGTTTTGCTGCATAGAAATTTCTTCCACCAAAGACCCTGGTTGATCACATTTAAGTTCTGCATTCCATAAAGCCCTCCAGCGTGGACACAGTTCAGCCATGTTCTTTGCCAGTTCATAACAAGGGTGAACTCTGATCCAGTTTCCAAGGAGCTCTTCCTCATTTCCACCTGAGACCTCCTCAGAATGGTCTTTACTGTCCATATTTCTATCAGCATTCTGGCCACCACCACTGAACCAATTTCTAAGACATTCCAAACTTTCCGCATCATTCTCCATTCTGATCATGTGCCTTAAGTCAGTGCCTCCCAACTGGGGTAATTTTGTCCCCCAGGCTTATCAATTGTGCTGAGGTTGAGAAACCCTGTCCTTAGTAAAGAAGTCAGGCTTCCAAAGATGAATATACAAGCTTGTTTACCAGCTTTGTTTTGTACAACTGTGTATATTCAACAATGTAGGACTGGTTAAACAAATTATGAAATATCTACACAAAGCTATAAAGTAATAATAATGTTGCCATATATCAATTGTTACAAAAATATATTGGTAATGTATTACTAAATTTTTTTAAAGTAGGAAAAATGTAGCATAATCCTGTGTAAGATAAAACTGTCACCAAGGTCAAAGTTTCTGATCCCTCTCCTGGCCAGCTGCCAAAAAACAATACAAAACAAAACTGTGATGTGTCTATACCAAACTGCCCAATAAAAATATCATGGGAGCCACAAATATCATTTAAACTTTCCTACTAGATACATCTTAATAAGTTAAAATGAAGCAAATAAAGTTAATTTTTATATTTTATTTAATTCAATATATTTTAAATATTATCATTTCAACTTATAACTGATACCTAAAATTATTAGGTATTTTATAGTCTCTTTTTTTTTCAAAACCTGTGTGGATTTTACACATTCAGCACATGTCAATTCAGGCTAGTCACATTTCAGCTCAAAAGCCATTTGTGGTAAGTTGTTACCATATTAGACAGCTCAGGTCTATTCCGCAACAGATAGGCAGAGAGAGAGAGATGTTAGAAGGACTTTCCCCAAAATGATCCAACTCACGATCCTGGGGGTGAATTTACAGTAATGTTTCCTTTCTTATTTATATTTTTCTTACTGTTTGTTTTTTATGATGAGAGTTATGTGTAAGTAAAGAAAAATCAAACTGTATGCATTTTGAAGGAACGAAGAGAAAAAATGGCTTGTTTGGCTTCAAGAAGATATATGAGGCAGTCCTCATTGATCACTCATTGAAAATGACAGATTCTAGAGAGTTCAGTGATGTGCACATTTACACGTACTTGCACCCACGCACATACTCCTTTACGTAACAGTGGGACCAAGGACATTGTTGCCAGGTGCACCCCAAACAGCCAACTCCCTCCTACCTCAAAACACATCTTAGCTGAGGGAAAGATCCTTCTTCATGTTCTTCTGGACACACAGGGACTCCTGCTCCAGAGAATTCCCAATTCTCTGGATTCTTCCAGAACACACACACACGCCCCCTCCAACCTTAGACGTAGTGCATACCTGACAACAAGTTTATACCCATGCTGCTCAGTGAGAAGTGCTCTGGAGTCCCAAGCCTACTGCTCTTGTAATGTAGTCTCTATGTATTAGTTCTATAATAAGATCACATTAGAGCCAATGCACCTCATGAATAGCCATGGAAAGCCTATTCACACTATTTTGGTCACACAGTTTAGGTTTTGAAAAGCATCTGAGCCCATCTCTCTCCATTTGAACTCAGGAGCATCTGGGTGCCAATGGCCTGGGCTTTTACAATTTTAGCCCTCCAATCTGAGCTGCAATGTAGCTAAGAGGTGATTCAAATTCGCAAAGATGAAACAGTTGGATCCCTCTAGATGGCCCTACCCCTTACCCTTTGGTGGTAGGTGAGAGATGAGAAGGAGAGAAAGATGATTTGAAAATATAACATCATCTTTAAAATATCAGAGACTACTTCTTTCTACTTAGGATCTTAAATTTTTTTTTTCTATTTTGGGCTGGGGACAGTATCAGGATGCCTGTTTCATTTCTATTTCCATTGAGCTCTCCCCTTATTATTATTTTTTTTTTAAAAGACACTTAAAAAATACTTTCATTATTTAAACATTTAATTAATAGTAAAAATTATTAACCTCCTTGAAGACTCACTATGTTCCAGATACTGTGCTAATCATAAAAATAACTGACGTTATTGAGCCAACATTTACTGAGAACTTGCTATGTGTGAAGCACTGTTCTAAGCACTTTTCGCTTGGAAAAACTCAGTTAATCCTCCAGGTTCTCCATAGGAAAATACTAGTTTAGTTCCTATTTTTTCAAACAAGGAGAAAAAGGCTTTGAGAAATCTGATTACATTTTCAAGATCACAAAGCTAAAAAGTAGCAGGACTGGGCCCTCGATCCAAGACTCTGAAACCCAAACTCTTAACCAACCTTGTTCTTGATGTAATCTTCAGAGCATACCTGTGAGGCATGTCCTTTCATTCTCCCCATTCGCAGACGGAGACAACTGACTGAGAGTGTTAAGACCATGCTCGGGAACTGGCATCCAAACTCAACCAAGGCTTATTCCAAGTCCATGACCCTCCAGGGGGTATGTCGATACGAAACAACAAAGTATACCTGCATCATGCAGGCATCTGAAAGGTGTAACTTTCCAGTAAAACTTAGCCCTGTTTCGAAATGGTGATGAGAAGTACCAGACAAATACACAGTCACGAGTATGGTTTCCAAGTGGATTCCAGGAATGGGGAAAACCAGAAAGGAAGCAGGGTATGGTCCTGGCCATCGGGTGCCTGTCTTGCTTCCTTTTCAATTCTTTCTTTCAGGGCTGAATGAGAATCAGCTGGTTGGGCTTACAGACGAACAGAGCAAACACAGAGAGGGGATGTAATTCCCAGAGACTCTACTTCTCTCCACAGCTCAACTGTTAGCAGCACCCCTTCTAAACTAATGTAAATGGGAGAAACTCCCTGAAGTCCACAGGTCTGTCTCCAGGGTCAGTCCACTTAACTAGACACTGCCAACCTTCTAACAAGGTGTCTGGAACCATGTGGTCAAAGGATGCTAGTTCACTGGGGAAGGGACTAAAGGAGAGATGGAGACAAGCTTCTTGGGCTGGGGAACACAGGAAGCATATGACAGTGTTCCTCATGTATGATAAGGAGACTCCTGAAGGGACCTGGATGAACATCATTTTTTTAATTTTAGTTACTGAAGATAACAGAGCAATAGCAGAAGTAATAAGAATAGCAGCAACAAGAGCTGCCTGGTTAGTTCAGATGGTTAGAGCATGGTGCTGATAACACCAAGATCCAGGGTTCAATCCCTGAAGAGGCCAGCGGGGGAAAAAAAAAGAAAAATAGCAACAGGTTACTCTTACTGTGTTAAGTGCTTTCTGCAGATTTTTCAGTCTGTCCTCACCATAAAGCAATGAGGTTGATATACCCCATTTGCAGAAGAGCTGTTCTGTTTTGTTCACTGACGTACCCTTGGTGCTTACAATAGCGTCTAGAACAAGTAAGCACTCAATAATTATTTGGTGAATAAAGAGAAATGAATTTAAATAGCTTCAAAGGATTTGGTGAATCCTGGGATAAAGGCCACTGGTCTAGTAGCTTCCCAATGACAGGATCCCTTCCGCATTCTCAGCACCTTGGCTTCCCCCATATACCTACCTCTTCAAACTTTGCTGCTCCAAAAATTATAAACAATTAAAAGAAGAAATACAGTCTAAAGAAACAAATAAAACTTCTGGATGTCATTTGTCAACAAAGAATTGAATGAGGAAAAAAAATGAGATGCATTTTTTTCTCCTATGGTTACAATGATAACCAAAAAAATGTTGAAATTCATTACCAGCAGAATTAAGTGAAGTAAACACTCTCATCCAGTACTGGTAGGAGTGTAAATTAGTACATTTTTGAAAAGCAAGATGGCAAGACCCAGGGGCCGGCCCGGTGGCGCACTGCTACAGTGCGCCGCTTGGGAGCGCGGTGGCGCTCCCGCCGAGGGTTCGGATCCCACATACAGACCGGTTCCCGCTCACTGGCTGAGCGAGGTGTTGGCGCAGCACCGAAGGGTTGCGATCCCGTTGCCGGACACAAAAAAAGACAAAAAGGAAAAAGAAAAAGATAAAAAAGATGGCAAGACCCTTAGAGACTCTCTATAAATTCCACAACTTTTCATTTAGCAATTTCTCCTTCTAGAATACATCTTTAAAAAATGAATAGACAAACATTTATGCACAGATATGACCACTGCAACACATTACAGAAAAACTGGACACAGCCTCCTAACATTGAAGAACAGTTAATTAAATTTTATTACATCCAAAAGGATGACACAGGATGTCTTTAACACTTCATGACACAGGAAAATGCTCAGCATGTAATATTAATGTACACAATTCCGTATACTGTATGACTGCAATTTTGTCAATATATGTACATTCAGTAAAAAATGAATGGGATGAAATATATAAGTTATTCTCAGGGTCAGGATTCTAGATTATTTTCACTTTATTGGGTCAACTTTTCCATAATTTCACATTCCCTATAATGAGTTTGTTTTACATTTGTAATCAGAAAAAAAAAATGAAGTTCATAAGAATTTCCTATTCTATGTATATATAATGTACATTCTATGTACATATAACATAAATAAAATATTATAATATGATGAGAAATTAGCTAATGAAATTATAGAATGCTTTCCTGATGACAATTCGATACTGGTAGATGTTTTATCACACAGAAGAAAATAGAGACAGAACGTCAACCCCATTCCAGAATTAGGGAAGCAAGACTTCAAAGCATAAGCAGTTCAGGTCAACGAGAGTGCCCCTCAGGAACAACAAGCGCTACACACAGTTATCCTTCCACGTGCCACAGTCCTTGGCAACACACACCACACGGAAGGTGCGAACTTGTATGAATCACTTACACATGGATAGGGAGACGCCTCGATTCTCACGCTACACCAAAATATGCACAGTAATTTGTCAACCAGCAGGAGAATTCTAACTTCATACACATACTTAATATTGTGAAACACTTGCAAATTCCCTTAACATAGCTTGGAGAAGGAGAGAATATTGGAAATGAAATCTAAGAAGGGGCCATCTAAATTTCATTAGATCTACTTTTTTAACAGTCAATTTTTTAACAGTCAAATATTACTAATTCCACTTATTTTTAGTGTTACGTCATAAAGAGAAGGAAGGAAGGTGTTTAGGGGAGAGACTGGGACTGACCCCCAACATGGAGTGCTAGAATTATACAGTGGTCTGTGGTATGTCATTTCCTTTTCTGGATCTCAGTTTCTCCATTACAAGAAATGGACTAGAAACGTCTGACATTCCTTGGTCCTCTCTGAGACAAATCTAAGATTACTTCACTGAGTGGCCATTTGGGGATTTTAGAACTAGAAGAGGTAACCGCCTCCAAAGAAAGTTTTTTCCAATTTTAAACACAGTTAACTTCATAGGGACTCAATAAATATTTGTTGCTTAATCAATCAACAACTATATCACCAAGGTGTTGCAAACAAGAGAACTTAAATTTTATGCTCTAAAAGCCAGGATTAACTGAACAAAACTTGACCAAAGCAAATTCTGGAGCTGCAACTACAAACAAATCAAATTAATGGTTTGCTCTGGGACAAGAGGACTATGTTTAACATAACAAAACAATGAGAGTATGAATGTCACTTGTTTAAAAGAACACCACGTTTGTATCTCACAAGCTGCAAGTAGAGTTGGGCAAGTGAGAAAATATTAAGAGACATTCAGATCAGAAAACTGCCTAGCAACTTAATGTACAGAAATGTTGTCATCAAAGTTGACGCGAATTGTATCTCAGGTTTCCAGGGAAAACACACGCTCGCAAAATGAAGGAATGATTTCATGTGCCTGGAATTAGTTTTAATGCTATTTAAAAGTAGAGGAAGAAACTAGATGATAATCTAAAAATCACAACATCCTTTATAAAACTAATTTAGGAGACTTAGTTATCTCAAGATGTCCAACGTAGACAAAGTTGCAACCATGAGTAACTACAGGACTCAAAGCACCCAACATTGCAGGAGTAGACAACACTAGACAGGTAGTCTCCAAGGTAGCCACAAAAATAAGATCCAGCTACAGTAAGAAATAACTTGGGAAAATACTTATGATATTTTAAGGATAAAAGCAGGAGAAAAAATAGTATATACAGTACAAGTATGTATAAACAAATCTCTATATAAAAAATACAGGATACAGGAAAAATGCAGGATACAGGTAAAATGTTGATCTATTTAGGTGAGGCTATCAGTGAACTTTTTCTTCCTACATTTTCTTCCTATATTTTATGTTTCCTAATTTCTTTTTTTTTAATTGAAACATAGTTAATTGTACATATCTGTGAGGTACAGAGTTGAATATCAATACCTGTGTACAATACGTGATGCTCAATCAGGAAAAGTAGTATATTCAACATTGTACAATGTAATTGTTTTTTGTGGCCTTTTGACATTTTATAGAAAAAAAATTAAGCAGCAAAGTTATAATCATCCACAGAAGGAATGTTCTTCCCTCACCCAACACCATCTAATGGTATTTAAAATCCAAATAGAGACAATGAACGTTTTTTGTTATTTTACCTACCATTTCCTAGATATTTGAAGATTTGGGACTGGCCTAGGAATCTTGAAAATGTTCAACTGTGTTTCAGAATTTTTGAATATGCCCAAATCTCTGATGATCTTAAATTGAAAGGTGGATGAACCCATCAAAGACTACCTATATTAGTATAACGTAAAGGTGATAGACCAAAATGTGGCTCAGGCTCAAACTAGTACTTTACTAATCTAGAGACTATGTTAACCACACCAAGCCATGATGTACGTTAGATGATTAAAATCAACAGATTCTAATGTTAGAGAGGTAAGTACATCTCCCTTTTCCCCCTGCCTTTTATTTAAACTCCAAATCTCCAAACCATCGGATTAGAGAATGGGCTGAAAGGGACAACTTGCTCAGGATTCTTTCATTTTTTTCTTTTTTTTTTTTTTTGTCTTTTGTCTTTTTCCGTGTCCCGCAACGGATCGCAACCCTCAGTGTTGCCCCCGTACCGGACCGGGGACCGGCAACGGGATCACAACCCTCGGCACTGCTCCCCCGCCTCGCTCAGCCAGTGAGCGGGAACCGGTCTGTATGTGGGATCCGAACCCTCGGGCGGGAGCGCCGCCGCGCTTCCCAAGCGGCGCACTTATCCAGTGCGCCACCAGGCCGGCCCCTCTTTCATTTTTTTCTTTTTTTTTTTTTTTGTCTTTTGTCTTTTTCCGTGTCCCGCAACGGATCGCACCCCTCAGTGTTGCCCCCGTACCGGACCGGGGACCGGCAACGGGATCACAACCCTCGGCACTGCTCCCCCGCCTCGCTCAGCCAGTGAGCGGGAACCGGTCTGTATGTGGGATCCGAACCCTCGGGCGGGAGCGCCGCCGCGCTTCCCAAGCGGCGCACTTATCCAGTGCGCCACCAGGCCGGCCCCTCTTTCATTTTTTTCTCATCACAGGCTGTACTATGACCCAAACTTCACAGAAGTCAGGTTGCAAAGCATGAGGGCTAATGGAGTAACCTTAACAAATACAAATGCTGGACAGGTACAACTGCTAGAAAAATAATTCAAACCACCTGAATTCAGTAAGCAGACGTAGTTACAGGAAGTCAGTTTACATTATGAGAGTGAGATTCAAACATTTTTGAAGATCATCAATGACTTCCATGTTGACAAACCCAATGGTTAGTTCTTTGTCCTCAACTTTTCTGACCTCTTAGCAGCATTTGATATAGTGGACAACCCTCTCCTTTAAATACGTTCCTCAGTGGGCTTCCAGTTCATCATAATATCTGAGTTTTCCCCCCGTTCTTCACCCCTTCTTCTCGGTATCCTGTGATCAATCCCTTTAATGGTGCTGGCTTCAGAACCCAGATCTTGGATCCCTTCTCTGCTGGCTTCAGAACCCAGATCTTGGATCCCTTCTCTTCTTTATGTACACCTTTGATCCCACGGTGAGGTCATCCAGTTTCAAGCCTTTACATATCACTTGTATGCTTGTAAATCCTCAATTTACAGAACTAGCTAGGACATTTCCAGAACCACACATCCGAACGCCCACTTGACATCTCAAACTGGGTGAATAATAAACGGCTCAGACTTCCCATGTCTACAGCTGTACTCCTGTCTCCCCTGATTCACTCCTCTATTCCCAAAACTGTTCCACCCACAGTGTCCTCTATCCACCTAGCAGTTGCTTGGTCCAAAAAACCTGAGTTTTCTATCTGACTCCTCTCTTTCTGCCCACAAGCAATCCATCAGTGAATCCTGTTGACAATCCCCCAGCACACAGGACAAAAATCTCAGAGTCATCCTTGATGCAGCTCTTTCAAACTCGCCATCTACTCCACTAGGAAATCCTCTGGCTCTACCTTAAATAAATTCCAAATTCAACAACTTCTCACCACCTCCACTGCCATTCTGATCCTGGTCATCATCATATTTCACTAGAATTATTAGAGTGACCACCTAACAGGTCGCCTTGCCTATGGCCTTGCCCACCCATAGTCTATTTCCAAAACAGTTTTTACAGTGATCCATTTAAAGGAAACAGTTTCCACAGTGATCCATTTAAAGTAAGAGTCCTTGCCCCCTTCAAAGCCCTTCAGTGGCTCCCCATGCTACTAAAAGTACAATGAGCCTTAATGTCCTACTCAGTCTAGCATTACTTTTTGTTACTTTTTGACTTTGTCTCCTACTGCTCTCCCCCTTGATAATATTGCTTTGGCCATACTGGCCGACTTGCTCTCTTCAGAACAGGATACGTCTCTCTGCTCAAATGCCATCTGCTTCACAGTGAAACTTACCCTAATCACCCTATTTATAGTTGTAACCCCTTCCCTCTGATGGTCTGACCTCCCTTATCCTCCTGTATTTTCTCCATAGCACCTAATACCATGTATTTATTTATTATGTTTCCCTGCCTGTCCCCACCCCCTATAGCAAAGAGCAGAGGGCTTGGTAGCTGTGTTGTTCACTGCTATATCCTTCATGTATTGAGCAACGCTGTCCAATAGAAATACAATGCCTGCCACATACGTAATTGTGACAACATTTAGGAAGGAGAAAGAAACAGCTGAAAGTAATTTTAATAATTTTATTTAACCCAATGTATCCAAAATGATTATTTCAGCATGTAATCAATAAAGAAAAATTACCCAAATATTCCACATTCTTTTTTTTCCATACAAAAGCTTCAAAATACGTTGTGGATTTTATACTTAAAGCACATCTAAGTTCAGGCTAACCACATTTCAAGTGCTCAATAGCTGCATGTGGCTAGTGGCTTCCAGGTCTAGCACAAATGCCTCCCACACAGCAGACATGTAACAAAGATGTGAAGAATGAACAAATGGGACCTGCAGAAAGAATTATCTTACAGTGCAAGGACAGTACTCATATGTCTAAAAAAATTCATTACATAACACA
Organism: Galeopterus variegatus; assembly: GCF_000696425.1. NCBI lineage: Eukaryota > Metazoa > Chordata > Mammalia > Dermoptera > Cynocephalidae > Galeopterus > Galeopterus variegatus. Next base: position 641,243 of record NW_007726155.1, on the reverse strand, counting down.
TAAGACCCTTACTACATATGATATACTCTATTGCACGCTTACTCCATTTTTAAAAAGTCTTAGGTATGACCCACTAAATTCAATCCCTAACCCACAAATTGGTCCCAATGCCCACTTTAAAAAGTACCATGCCAAGCCAGGGACTGCAAAAATCACAGTCCATCCAGTGATGTGTGTTTTTTATTTTATTTTTTTTAGCTAAAAGGTAATTTTAAAAAGGTAATTTTAAATAACTTATCACACTGTCAGGTAATTAACAAAACATCTAATTACCTTGAATTACAAACTACTTATATGCTAATATACAGAATTCAAGGGAAATCTGCATGATTTTCACACTCAGAAAGATTGGATTTCAAGAAGCAGAAAGACTTTGTCAATTTTTCTCCCCCACAACTCCCAAAGGCCACAGAAGTACAGTAGTCCAGACCAATGACAGATCAGAACAAAATAAAATGATTAATCTTCATTTTACATTCACAAAGTCCCATTCACCAGTAGTCTTTTAAAAAGATACCACAATCTTCAAATCGAAACTCAGCCCTAAGCAGCAGTTGTCCTATAAACTTGCAAAATGGACCTGTAAAATAAGGATTCTATCATCGCTGTACTATTTGCTCCTTTTAGGGCCTAGATGTTACTAAATATGAGGGGTAGGCCAACAGGGTTAACACAAATGTGCTACCCTTTATAGGGTTTTGTTTCTGTGCAGTTAAACTTCAAATTTCTTCCAAAGGTTTCTGAATTGTCAAAGAAAAGGCAATATATCCTACGTCTCTGTTAAGTTGCCACCCAATGTTAGGACTTCTTCCTAAGATGTCCACGGTGAGCAGCTGGAATATTTGTGCCCTTGGCAGATGGAATAGCAAAAACATCATTTCAAAAAGATGGATAAAACCATTTGTTATTTGGTTTTGCATTTTTGATTGTTCACTGTGCAAAATATGGCTACTTGATAATTGCTGCAAATATTGTCTTTACTACTAAATATGCCTTCATGTACATTTCAACAAGTGACTTCTGCTTGAAAACGAACTCTTATTGAGCATATTTCCCTGGAAATCAATATTTAAAATTTTTTCTTTGAAACTAACATTCAAGAGAGACAGCTCTTGTTTACAGAGTAACTTAGTTTAGCATTATGGCTAACAATGTTTAAAAACAGCTAACTTAAAATGCAAACATTTAAATGCTGAAGTTTAACTGTTGAGAGACCACATCAGTTCTATGGAAATATACACAGCTTGAAAAACAATCATTCTCTACCCCACCCCACCCCAATTCTATATCAATATTTCAAGCCACCCTTCTGTCGGATTTAGGAGTAAGGACTAATGAGGCTTTAAGACAGTTTTAAATTTTAAATGCCTTAGGTGCACCTTGAAAACATCATGCTAAGTGAAAGAAGTCAGTCACAAAAGACCACATATTGTATGATTCCATTTCTATGAGATATCCTATTGCAGAATAGGATATTTCACACAAATGTGAAATCTATACAATTTCACAGAGTAAATCTATACAGACAGAAAGTAAATTAGTTGTTGCCCGGGGCTGCACAGAGAGCATTAAACAGAGTGCCTACTGATAGGTACTAGGATTTCTTCTTGGATGACGAAATGTTCTAAAACTAGACTAGATGGTTGTAAACTCTGTGAACACACTAAACACCACTGACCAGAAAGTATACTTTAAATGAATGAATTGTACTATGTGTGAATTATATCTCAATAAAGCTGCTAATGAAAAATTAACATGCCTGGGCCGGCCCATGCCTCACTCGGGAGAGTGCGGTGCTGATAGCGCCGAGGCCATGGGTTCGGATCCTATGTAGGGAGGCTGGAGTGCTCACTGGCTGAGCGTGGTGTGGACAACACTGAGCCAAGGGTTGCGATCCCCTTACCAGACAGAAAAAAAAAGAAAAAAAGAAAAATTAACATGCCTGATAACATTCACAATAGCGTTGGCATGAAAGATTGAAGAAAATTAAGTGAATCTCAAATAGCTTCCATATAATGCTAAAAGTACATAATCCCTGACATCTGGTCTCCCTGTTACAAAATATTTTCTCATAGTGACCAATATTTGCTCTTCCAAACACTCACCATCACCATTATTCATGTATGCCTTCTCCTCCAGAATATAACCTCTATGAGGACAGAGACTGGGGCCTTCTTATGCAGTGCTGTGATATTAGTACCTAGTACAGAACTATCAATAAACATCTGCAGTAAGAATTAATGTATGTATGTACATTTGTAATAATGAAATTATTGGATTGCAGCAATTCAACCAATCAGGTAGTAGTGTTCTAAGAGGCCCCTTAAATCTGTTCTCCAATTTTTCCCAGGCTCTTGGCCACCCAGGTAGAGACATTTCCCAGCAGCTCTTAAAGCCTGTTGGGGCCGTAAGACCATAATCTTACCAATGGAACATCAATGGGTGTGACACATGCAATTTTCAACTCTCTTGCTCACAAGAAAATTGCTTGCCTTGGATTTTTCCACAGTGTGACAACAACCTAGCTTCAACCATGCAGACAAGGAAAAAGCCCCAAGAAAGGAGCACAGATGTTAAGAACTTGCCCAGGCAAGCTAGACTAGCCAGATTGTTATAGGAGAGAGAAGTAAAATTCTATTTCGCTTAAGCCAATGTAGTACTGTGGTCTCTTTGTTACATCAGTCTAATCTTTACTCTGACTGTTACAACTCAGGCATGGGTATATTGTGAGTTTGGAGGGCAGGGGCCGTTTTAATGCTTAACTGAATTCATTGATAATATTTCAGCCAATGTAGTTAATCTGATAACTCAATGAAAACTCCCTCACAGTGTCCTCACAACTTCATGAATTAACAGTCACATAATTCAAATACTAAATGCTATCAAAAGTCATTTTGAATGGGTTTACTTCAGAATTGTTGTTGACATTAAGTTAAACTTAAATCACAAAAATATACACTTCCAAAAGAGCCAATAAATATATTTCAAATAGCTGAACAGTATTTTTAGCTTTATTTTTAACCAATAAATAATTTATAATATGTAAAACATAATGAATGGAATCTATAATGATGCATTATATATAGCTCTTTCATCTAACATAAAACAGCTCAAACTGGGAGCAGGGTGGGAGAAAAATTGCAATTATTACACTTTCTTTTAGGTTGTTTTTTAACTTTCTCACAAATAAGTTGACTATAAGAAAAGCAAACACAGAACCAACACATAAAATTTGAAGCTTAAAGATGCCGAATGTTTAAAAATAACCTCTTAATTGTCTATCTGGGCTTGATGATTATCCTCAACTCTCAATGCCATTCAGACTTAAATACAAGATGATGGATTTTATAAACTGGAGTTGAATTTTAAGCAAAATGCATGTGGGTAAATTGTCAATGGTGAGGGAAAACAGGGAGAAAATGCTACATAAGCCTTGATTAAATCACCAAACCAAGGCAGCCACAATAGAAAGATGTCAATATAATTGTGACCAGAGCAAGCTCTCTTTTTAGTTTCCATCTTGACATTCTAGATGACCTTGGGTAAGTTACTTATCATCTGCAAGACCTCTTTCCCAGTCTGTAAAGTGGGGATTATAATAATTGCCAGCTACCTCTCGGGAATGCCAGCAACCAGACCCATTTTGTAAAGTGCTCAGATCTACTTGGAAGAAAATTGTTATATCACTACCAAGTATGATGACTGTTATTTACGATTCTTCGGACCTTTGAATCTAAATTTTTTTAAATGGCTGCATCTGGTTTTCTGAATTTGCCTGACCACTTTTATACACATAACCAGTTGTTCCCATAGTGCCTTTATAGGCACATTTATTTTCATCTATACTGACTATTAATGATTCCCAGATTTCAAATTTGGGACATGGTCTTTACAGAAAAGCTCCTGGCATCTGAACTCTGCGTACTTCTAATAGTGTGAAAGATGGTGCTCATTTTTTGTCCATTACGAGATAGCAAGATCTTCTCTTTGTTTAAGGCTAATTCACCAGGAAAAAATATCAACCATTACAGTCATTTGATACATCTTATTTTATTTTATATTTGTAACAAACCCTTTTTTTCTTTCTATATGAGATCAAGATATATAAGAATTAGTTTTTGAAAGACCAATGAGCTTGTTTAAAGATAAAAATTGCACATAATTTACTATTTATTTGAGTCTACATACCCTAACTTATTTCCAAATGAAAATTAAAATTAGAATCAAAACACAGATGGAATAGATACTGTTGAACAAAAAAATGTTAAACAATAAAATGTTCACTGGGGATAGGAAGAGGGAAGACTATATACGAAGAACATAAATAAAGACAACGGCAAAATCTAAAGTTGAGAAAAAACTGCAGAGATTGAGCAAAATCTCTGAGCTTCCTAGCAGTTGAGTCCAAAATTAAAACTATATGGATGTATTACTCAACTTTCTTTATGCCATGAAAGGTGGCATCAGGAAGACAAAATATTTTTATGATCCAGGGACCTTATTTGCAAGATACTGAATGATATAATACATTATGTACTTCATGGTGATTATAAAGAAAACATTTTTTTGTAACATGAACTATCTTTTTATTTATTTATTTATTTATTTATTTTTTGACCAGTAAGAGGATCGCAACCCTCAGCACGGTGTGGTCCGTACCACGCTCAGCCAGTGAGTGCACCAGCCATCCCTAAATAGGACCGGAACCTGCGGCCTCATTGGCCTCAGCGCTCCTAGCACTGCACTCTCCCGAGTGAGCCATGGGGCCGGCCCAACATGAACTATCTTTCTCAACCAATGCTAACGACAGTTTCCTAGAAACTGTTTTTCCCCCAATTTCCCTTGATCCATATTTTTAACTTTGAATAATATCACAGAATTGGGGGGAAAAAATCAGTTCCATTTTCAGGTAACGGGTGTTAAGTGTGGACATATCAAGATATCAAGCCAGAAGAAAAATAATTCATGTTTACGGGTGATTCCAAAGAAAAGAATGAAAACCTATCAATAAAACTCTTATTTAGAGCTGTATGGATAAGGAAACTTTTAAACTGAATTTGCCATCTTTTCAACCGGTCTTCCAGCTTTGTTTAATCACAATTTTTAGCTTCACCAGAAACCTCGGCTTGTAGCATGAGATGAGTTAAACACCTGGCATGACTTTGCGTGAGCAGAATCTTGGATTGAGATTGCTCTGAGAGATCACAGAGATCAGGAGACAGCAAATTACAGCCCAGCTGAGTAGCTGCAACAGAGACTGAATAGACCCCAAAGCAGAAAATACTTACTATATTGTCCCTGCCAGAAAAAGTTTGCAGATCTCTGCTATAGACTAACCCCTTTGTTTTTAAGACTGGAAAACTGAGTCTCAGCAAAGAGAAGTGCTTTGCCAAAAGTTTGCTGTGACTTGATAACCCCAATTACTGGTTGGGATCAACCCCTTCTACCCAAGAACAGCTTAAAAGAATACCTGTCCTCTTTGGAGAACAATTAGATGGTTCCTACAAAGGTTTAATTTAAATAATATAGATGGTAAAATGAGGCAAGTCTAATTTTTTTGCCCAAATCAAATGTGCCAGAATGCAACTATAAAAACAAATCTCTACCCTTTATAATGTATTCTGGAATGCCAAAACACTGGGTGACATTGAAAACAAAACTGATCAAAGAATTTTCACATTCTGAAAGTTCCACAAAATACCTTTTTCAACTAAAGAGTAAGAGGTCTGTATATTACAAATACATAAACTTTAATTTAGTAAAATCTGAGCAAAGGCTTTGTTCAATCATGCCAGCAAGTAACCCGTTTTTAAACAGACAAAAATCTACTAAATCAAATGGAACTATTAAAGGCCCAAATTCAAAAATGAAATGAAGATGCCAGTACTTGAGAAACATCAGATGTTAAAATGGCCTGCAGGATTATCTTGTGTAAGATGATCATTGCCCTTATCAGAGAGACACTTTTGAAATCAAGTAAATATGTAGCATCTATAACCATTTTAACCGAGTGCTTTGTTGTTTGCCCCTCCCAAAAGTGAATTTGAGAAAATTAAATTTGGCTTTAATTCATCAAGCTCCATCAGTCTCTCTGAAAACTTCTAATTTTAAAATCAAGTACTCATTTGATTTTCAAGCAAGGTCAAGAGAACAAGGCAGCCTAGAGCTGACATTACAGGGATATGCCCCACACCGCTCAGCAGTTACATCAATGTGGCGTGTTGCTATGGCGCCTGACTATTAATTTCTGAAAGAAGGTGATTATAAAGCCGCCAGATGAACATCAATTGGATGACACCACTTCAGCACAGAACACTGACATGCATTACTCTTGTTTGCAGCAAGTTTATTTTATGAATCACCACTTCTGTGACGTGAATATTCCTTTCTAACTTTAAACCTACCAAGTCAACAAGCAAAAAATAATAAGTTCAGCTTCAGCAAACAAAGGAAAGTTTGATAACATTTGGGGAAAAAATGTGATTCTGTGGACCGTTTCTTAAGGGCAATCTTTTCTTTTAAGACCTCCAAAAAAATGCTACATACATACTTACATACAAATACATATATGTATACTTGACAAATACAGATCAGAAAACCACTGAAATAAAATGCCTAGAAGGCAGCAGATACAGCCCTAGATATAATTCTGCTAATCACATTTACATTTACCTTTTTTGACTTCTGTAAAGCAATCTTCAGTTATAGTCACCTCAAAAGGTCACTTCTCACCCTGAAAACAAAAGAGAACGTCAAAATCTGAATGTCAAGAGAAGTAGCAACCACCTGTGCCTGGGATAGACTCAAGCAAAACAACAAAGAAACTCAATTATATTTAATGGCAAATGACTTTCAGAGTTAATAAAAACAAGTCCCAAGATCTCCACTTACCTGGCCCACATGCCTTTGAGCTCTTCAAGACAACAAAATCAACTTGGATGGAAAAAGTCAAGGTGAAACATTTCAAATTTTGTGTATGAACTTTTTCTCATCTTGTCATCTATCAATTTATTTTCACGTGGAATAATATGTGACTCATAGGTCTTTGTTTTTGGAAACCAGGCTGCTATCTGAACGTGTGTTTCTGTTTGGTTAACGTCCACAACATCTCTAATTTCATTAAAGCAGAGGCTTATTTTCCCCTTTGGAAGAGAGTTAGTTTTTGGAGACAAGATGCTTTATGCCACTCTGGACCTTTCAAAATGAATAAAAGCACCAAAATTTTCAGTTTTGGGGGGAGGTTAATAGCTGGTGAAAGCTGTTCACAGAATGTTTTTCACTTAGCATGTATCTACCAGATCTACTAAGTTAAATAAAAATGGTTCATGTCCGACAAAATAAACAATTGAAATCAAGCTTCCTAAAACACAAAGAAAGCATGGAACACATTTTATCCTACATCTACTCCTGCATCTGCATACTCCCTTATGCAAAACAGTGTGTAATCCTTTAAGAAACATTACAAGCTGCCTCTTTCTGCCCATGTAACTGGGATCAACATATGGCACCAGTGAAAAGAAAAACATTTGTTTATTAATTTAGATCAAGTTACTAACAGGGTACAGGATTCATTTCACATCCATTGACCAAATGCTCATATAATTTTTTTAAGATGGTGAAATCGTACCAGCATTTTACTAAAATGTTAATATCCTTTTGCTCACTCTTCAGAACAATATGTAATGAAGTGGCTTTAATTTTACATGAATGTATCCCTTCTTATCCCTCTGCTGTCGGCCCTGAATGAGGAAAGGCAAACATTCATTGAGAAGAGTAAAATCTTATTTCACTAGGGCTGAAAATTTGAAAGTGGCACTTTGGTGTGTACTATCTTTGAGGAATTGATCCGAGGCCAATTTATGACATTTCCACAAGCAAGTGTATGCAGATTCTTGCCATTAAGATTGGAAAAAGATGCAGGCTCTGAGTAAAATCATTATTTTCATGTTTACTGTAAGAGGAAATTGGAGGTTTTCACCATAAATGCTCATCATTTGGGTGGGGGAAAACCCTAGGTTAGGGACTTAAAATTACTATTTTGCAACCTGACCAAAACCTTTATGTTTTTACACAAAACAATTCAAATTGAAAATGAAAATTGTGTGCTTTACTGCTGATGTATATCCCCAGGATTGGTTTCTCTCGTGGTGAGAACTCTGTTTCAGGGACAAGCAGCGATAAGAAAGAATAAAGGAACAACAATAGGCAGGTCCTCAAGGTGAAGCAGAGATCTGCATAAGAACTCAGTAGATACAAAGCACAGCAATATCTTCCACACCAGAAATTTCTACCTCCACCAATCATCAAATCTTAAATGTAAAGCAAGTGAACTTTGGCATACCCTACTCAATTCAAAGCAAGAATATCCTTTTGTCCCTCTTGAGATGTTCTCTAATACATGCACTCTAAACTAATTTATATGTTTATCTATTGAGCTGTGTCTATTTTTGCATGTTTGGCAGTCAGACCTATAGTATTAGACTTTGCAATGCAGATGAGATTTGCTATCATATAGGCCTGGCAAACAACTGGACCTCATTAAAATTTTATTCTTTTAAAAACTGATGAAAATGCCTACTTCAAATAAAGTTTTCTTTCATGCTGCACTTGAACCTGCAGAACATTTTCAGGTAAGTGCTAGGCCTGTTTCTTGCTCACCTATTTACACTGTATAGTATATAAGTGAACACAGAGTGAAAACAGAAGCAGGTTCATCCTCAGATTTTACAAGTGTAATTTTTTTCCTGGGGGGAGAAAATAAATAACAACAAAATTATACAATCTACTCTCCAACTTATAAATACTAAAGCAATAGAAAATTGGCTACATTTTCACTTACACATAAAAAAATTGGCAATGGGAAACAAACTATATTTTTCTCCATTTTGAGGTTCCATAAATTTTAATGCACATGCACATTTGACCACTCATTAATTTATCTCTGTTGATTTTAGTTTTTAGAAAAAGTATACATTAGCAAAGTAATCAAAAAGATATTTCTCTAGTTTTGCTGAGAAAAAGATTAATAGTTCAACAGCTGTTTGCCATCATGTTAAATTAAATGAAATGTGTCAATATAATAGACAAGAAAATTAGGGGATAGCACTGGGGCCCGAGTCTGCATCATTACCAGCTTAGAAGAATAGAAAAGCAACAACTAGGAAAAAAATCTGCATTTCATTTTTTTCCAAAACATAAAACTTCCATTTTCAAAACTATTTCTGCTACTTTTTTTTAAATAACCACTTTTACTTATCAAATATATCAACTATTTACCTGTATGCTTACTGGGAGTACTGTGCCAAAACTAAAATTAAATGATTATGTAAATCTTTTGAATATTAGAAAAAAAAAGATAAAAGAAATCTATTCCCTTCTTCCCCTCCAGCTTACTTACCTTTTTTAAAAAAATGCTGTCAACATACAAACTGCACTTTTTTTATCCTCTTTCTTTTTTAAGTTTCCTATTGGTTTTAGACTTTAAAAGTGAGCCAAGGATACAGTAAACATAAATTATTTATTTTCCTTTATGTCCTTCTCTATGAAACAGTTAAGATCCTGTGAACACTAGAATTGTTCTGTGGCTTCTTGCCTGTTGATTGCAATAGTGTCATTTACCTGAAGGTATGTGAAGATCACAAAGACCATGACCAAAACAGCAAACTTTAGCTGCCACTTCTAGGATCTGAGATTTGATGCACCTTCCTCTTCGTTCTGCCCCTTCCTTTCCTCCCCAAAGTAGGAATTTTACTCTGTAAAACCCTTATGTTACTATAATGCTCCAGTGTTAAACTTTATCTGTGTGATATGTAATACATAGTGCCAACTACTATGTCCTACTTGGAACTGAGTTGCAGGTAAGTGTGGAGGTATGATCTCATTTCACAGGACTGAAAATAAACAGTATATACTTTATTTTTGCCATTAAAAGTATTTCCCTCTTTTCTTTCACGGCAGCTAAAACTGATGATCTGCATCAGGATTTCTGCATTATGTTTCATTTTGTGTAATTATGCGAAAGCGACTCTGAAGGATGGCCAACATCTTATCTCAGCCTTCAGCCCAACGAATGCTGCCTGAGAACTGACTGTGTGCCAGTCTCACTGGGATGAGCAAAGCCGGCCTCTGGCCCATGATGATGGGGCAGGTTAGTAGGTCTCTGGCTAGAGGACCTCTTCTGTTTCTTGAAGTTCAGGAATGTGGTTCAAACTTCCCATACCTCCAAATCCTCCAATCAAATGGCATCTACATTCTTCATTTGCAAAAACAGGTCCAAAGGGGCCAATTTCTAAGAGGTTGCTGCCACTTTAAGTAATGAATCTTAACTCATATGGGCTTTTATGTCTTGTTTTTCAATGATTTATTAGAAAACAGAAGGATATCAACACATATTTAACTAGCTGAAAAATTACAATACACGAGTCACTTTATTTTCTGCACTTAAGAAAAATCCACTCATAAGTAAACCCCAGAGTTTTTTCTATGCTCTTATGACTTCAAATATTCAGTCACGTTTACAGAAAGAAAAAGGGGAGAGAGAGAAGGAAAGAAGGAAGAAAAGAAAAAGAGGAAGAAAGAAGGGAATAAACAGAGAGAGCAAACAGGGGAGGGGGCAGTGGAGGAAGGAAGGAAATGGAAAGAAAGAAGAAACTGTGCAGTCTAGGTCTCTGCAACCAGCAGCGACCTTGGACACCACCCAAGCTTGCTGGTTTACAAATACTGCATTTCTTTTACTTGTCTTTATCAAAGAAATGTGCTACTTTGGATTTATCATTCCCTAAATTGCCCTCCTATCCCTGCAAGTAACATTTTGTTTCTTTTCTCCTCACCCTCTGAGGACCCTCCCCAAATCACAATGCCTAACTTTGGGGGTCCATTCTAGTAGGCAAAAATCTAAAACACTATAAATAAATTTAGCCACGTGGTGCAGGCAACCACAGCCGATGCTTACCCGTGAAATTACTTCAGGCTGGCAGCCCCCCCAGTAACTCCACGTTGGCCCATCTCATTTCAAAAAATGACTCTTGCCTTACAGAAAAGTAAAACCCTGGTCATGGTCATGTGAAAATATTTTATAGGTATCCTTTAACAGCCTTTAAATGTTGAAACCTAAAAACAATATTTGCTGTTTTCCCTTTGAAGCTCTAACAAAGCCTTTGTTTTAGATTTACCTTTAGTGTGCAATAAGAGTTAATAATCAAATCCATCCCAACCCCCACAAATGTTAAACAAAAAGATAAAAGAAATGCAAATAGCTATTGTCATGGAAAGTTAAAGTACCTGTCTGTATTTTTAAGTGAAAACTATTATCTCTATCAATCAAAATTTAAGAATACAATAGCGCTAATCACAGAAGGTGCTCCGATGGAGTTACTTTTCCTCATATTAAAAAAAAAAGTATTTTTCTCCTTAAAAACTGAGTATAAAAGTCATATACTTACAATTAGATAGAGTATTTGTAATTTTATTATTAAAAACCCTCAGCAGCCTCACTGTTAATAAATGCTTCTAAGTCTCTAGACTGATTTGTACCCAAGAAGACCCAAGTCTCTACATATTTTAATAAGGTTGATGAAATTTTATTTAAATTTTCACAGTTTCCAACCTGCGGGGGAACAGCACACTCTTCTGTTGAAAAGAGTTACTCAAACAGAGGCAACAGTTAACTGGTAATGAAAACTCCTTCTTTTAGACACTGGACAGAATTCTTACACCCTGAAAATCTTTACATAGGACATAGCTTCCTTGGACAGTTCACCCTTGTTAACTGTGGCAACTCACTTTTGAAATAATAACATTCTACCCTCAAAAAGAAAGCAGAATACCCCATCATAGCCCAGAATGATCTAAGTATACAGTCCATCAATTTCCCTGAATCTTTTTTTTAATTCACTTTTTAAAAGGACTGAATTAGCCCTTGAATATGGTGCTTCCTAAAAACAGTACAGCAACAAAAAATAGCAAGACCCCAGATAGCAAAACAAACAGTTCAAGATTAAAATTCCTAGAGCAAACAGTTAAGCCAGGATGCCATTATGCAGACAGCCTGGATGGATGTCTCCTCCACCATGGGGCCAAGAGGCTGTCATTTTCCCCCCAGCAAGATCAGATTTCCTTCCCTCCCGACCGCCTCTCTGAGCATCATGGCCAACATCTCTAGTGTGCTATTAATATCAATGAAGAGACGATTCGATTTCCACAGAAGAAAACCCTTCCTATTCCGGCACAGACCTTCGGGGAGGACCCTGGCCCGGGTATAGACAATACAGCAGCGGAGTTTCGCTGCTTTCTTACACAGTTCAGTCTTGCACACTGTTTGATGGCTTTTAGCAAACAATGGCAGCATTATCTGCAGGATAGTTACAAAACAGGATTTGTTAGGACAAAGCATAATAAAGCTGCTCTCTCTCTCTTTTCTTTTTAATTCCCTCCAGTCCCCAAGAGCCTCTCTCTGCCAGTCCAAAATTCGGCCACATTTCCTAAGAGGCACCTGTACTTGTCGATTTCAACGCAGCCAGCAACTGACAACGGCCCAGGAACCAGGACCGCTTTCAGGAGGCGCCCAGAAGGGCAGCAAAGTACCCTGTCAACATTTGTAAAACGAAACAAAAGTATCAGCCCTGGCTTCGCACACACTTACCCGTTCATGGTGAGGAGGCAAAGCTTTGGGGCGGGAGAGGCAATGTTCACACAGCGTAAGAAAGTTGAGAGTTTGTAAGGGAGAAACTACAGGCGCTTGGAGCCTGCGGGCTCTCAGGGCTCTCAGGCTGGCGGCAGTGTGAGGAAGGACTGAAGGTATGTGGGCTAAACACAACAAAAGCCACTGCCTTACTCTAGATTAAATATGCAGGAAGAGGCCCCTTTGCATAAACACAAACACTCAGCAAATGAATAACTGGCTCAATCAGACGCCCGCTGTGCCTTCTACCTGTCCTCCCTCTGACAGGAGACACTGCCTGTTCCAGGGGACAGGACTAAGCAGGAGACAGTTAAATGTTATGTTGCTATAATAACAATTAAAATGAATTGCATTCATTAGTAATTAAGAATTCACTCTTGGAGAGGGAGCGGGTAAGGGGGCGATGATATATCATGCTATTGTATCTCCAGCTACTCCAAAAAGAACTTGGCATACTACAAATCGCTGGAGTTCTACTGTGGGTTGCATTTGAATCTTTAACATTGAATGAGTTTTAAACAATCACATTGTTCGGTGACAATTTAAGGTCAGAGATATACTTCTTGTTTCTCCGCTTTGTCACATTATAAAACGATCCTGGTGAGTCTGTACCTACAGAAAGATATATTTTATGTATGTATATAAAATGTACTTATATAAAATAAATACACAGGTATGTTTTATCTGTATATAAAATGTACATATATAAAATATACACACATACATGTATATATATGTGCATATATACTCACACATATAACATCCTCATGCATCTCCAAAAAGAAAACAAAAAAATGCTACTTAATTACACTCTTTAGTTCACTAATCGTTTAAGAAAAAATAATTTGAGTTTTCCAAAAATATATCCCAAATGTCTGCCTTTCAAATGTCACCAATCCATGACCACTCATTTAAAAACATTATCCATATATTAGAAAGGATGCTTTTAACTGAGTGGCCTCAACCACTTATAATTTCAATTAAATAACATAATTACAGTCAACAATTTTCTCCATTTCAGCAGAAAATATGCTATACCCTCAACATAATTTGTCTTTAGAACCCAGGAATGTAAGCGGGAGGAAAAACAAGTCGGTGCTAGGCACTCGCTACTTACTGCCTTTTCTCAGCTTATGGAATCAACTCACACTGACCTCTCACTCTATGTTCCAGCTTCATGTTGATCTTAGTAACTTAATTATTTTTTAATAACTTTTGCAGTATTAAATGATTTTGATTGAAACATAAGATTATGTTCGTCTACTATTTTCTAATGCCACACAGTACTTTGGGGCAAATCCAGCACTGCTGTTCTATAGGATGTGTCTATATTATTATTTGGACTAAAAAGGATAGGTCACACATCCTTCACAGACTCAGAGAATGCATCGCAATTATCCTAGGAAAGGGAAATAAGGCAGCTTTCTATTTCAAAAGCAAGTTTTATTTTATTAACACAACACTGTTTTCTGACCATATGATTCTGCTGCAAAAGTAAAAAACCACAACTGAAAAGTATTTTTTAAAATTTTTGTAAACAAACAAAAAAGCCCATTTAAAACATATATTGTGGCATAACATGGAGAAAAGGAAAACAAAATAAAAGGATTCCCAAAGCTCCAAAGAATAAAACACAGGTTCTCTAAGAGGGATTCCCATAGAAACCAAAGATGCTGGGTTTGTTGACTATTTTGCCTTGAAATGACCTTTCAAATAAGGTGTTAGATAACCTGCTTCCACAGGCGATAGTGATCTAACATTGATGCAAATAAACCATAGAACAAAATTTAATCAGTACATCACTGTGAAAAAGGCTTTGTCCATCCCAATGGAGCCTCTAATGACTGTTTTGGCAGTTCTGGAAGGTAGTTATGCTTCCCAGCTCATCTATAGTGTGTACTGGTTGAGCAGACTAATGGAAGTGCTGTTAGTGGAATCCAATATTAATGCTCTGCATCATGCAAACCTGGATGCAACTGAATATATTATACAATTATAGGTAGTATCTAATTCCATAGGTATTAGACATTAGATACTGTACTCTAAATTAATATTTTAATGAGGACAGTGAAATAAAGACGACAACCCAGGTAAGGGATCCATGCATTGTGGCCCAGCTAAGCTTCTTGCTGAAAGAGTGCTGGAAACAGGAGCAAACGGCACAGACATAGGGATTGTGACAAAAATCCGTATGCAAGCTTTAGATGCTGAGTGACACATACTGATGCACAGAGTCAAAGATGTCATCCTCACACAAGCGCCACTCACTGTAAGCTTGAGAGAAAATGAAGGGGGAAGGGGGAGGGCGTAGTTGCAGTGAGACCTCCAGAAAATAAACAGGGTGTACAGTTTCAAAGGCTGCAGACACAGACATTTCATTGTTCAAGCCAATTATCAGTGGAAAATAATAACAACAGATGGATTCAGAGTCACTGACTTTTCATATGCACTTCATCTCGGCGGAACAGATGATGAAACGCGAGAGCTATCTCAAAAAGGCAAAACATCTTTCAGTAAAAGAACTCTACAGTCCAGATGGGGACCTTCTAAGGCTGCTGATTATCTTCTTATAATGTTGTAAGATAGACTTACTAAAACATTTCAGGAACTGATCAGATATGATGCGTACAATGGCTTCATTATTGGAAGGAGTCGCCTCAGACTAGTGACTAAACCCGGCAGAGATTTCAATAAGGTTAGGACTGTAAGTTTCCTGTTTTCTCATCAGGGACTGCAGGTTCCAACTAAAACTGGAAATCTGTGCACAACAGGAGAATAAAACATCACCCAACGATCCTGCATTTGTGCTCTTCTATCATTTGAGCAAAGGAAAAAAAGATACACTGAGACTGTGAAAAGGACATTAAATTATTCTGAAGCATTCCATCATGATATAGGGGGGGAAAAAACTAGCTCCAAAGCAATTCCTTATTAAAAGCATTTGGTGATTAAAAAAAATAATAATCCCTTATATGCAGTTAGAACATCTTAAATATCCCTTGCCACAGGTGATTGCAAAATATAATTTACTTTTCAGTAGGAAATAAACACAAAATTCAATGGTGATATGATAAACAGTTCTAATAAACGCCAACCAAACACTTTGACAAAATCAACCACTCTCACTCAACTTAAATACCACCAAGTCAGGCTTGTTGATAAAACACAATAGGTAAACCACAATCTGAGAACCTGCTATAAGTAATGAAAAAAGTTACATCTCTAATCAGACAGGCCTCATTACTGCTGGAATAACGATGTGTCTGTTCTGTCTATCTACTTATTTATCTATCTCCATCCACCTATCGCTGATTCCATATTCACAATTTTGCAAAATTATCTCAATTGACATAAAATAAGGTTGAAATCACTGTACTAAGAAAAAGAAAAGCTGATCCTCCCACTATTTACTAACATACTTAACATTTAAAAAATATTTTTATGAACACACTGTTGACTTCACAAGTTTACAACGTAAGTTAAAAAAAAAAAAAAAAATTCCAGCAAGCTTTCTTTCAAAGTACTCTGACAAAAGTAAATTCGTAGCAGAACATACAGGCACGAAGAAAATATCGCCAAGGGCAAAATTCTGCAACTGCTTTAAGAAGCAAACAAGAACACAAAAGATGTGTAATAAACCATCTGGCTCCCCTCATACTATATCAATGCCTCAACTCTATCCCCCACCCCCTGAGCCAGCCCACACCAATGCCACAAAACCAAATGGCTTCACTTATGTTTCCTCCACAGCAAATTTACACCATGCAGTTAGAATGCAAAAGTTGATTTTTACACATAAACTAGAATCCTTCAAATTTTCCCTTCAGTAATTTTGTCATTGTCATTACTTATTCAAAGTGGGACCACTAAGAACCAACATCGTGATAAAGATACTCTCTCACATGGATATATGACAGTACTTCAAAAAGTTAGTGGAAAACTTTGTGTTATCTTTCAATTCTATTTTTCCACGAACTTTATGAAGTACCGTTCAGTCTCAAGAAAAGCCTCTGAAAACCTTTACCTCTGCCATCTTTTGTTTTCTGTTAAAATTAGACTTTAGATGTGGACATATGAAGAAAACCCTAAAGTTACTCCAATTAAAATCTTTATTTTTTTCCCACTAAATTGTGGGTTGTTTCTTCCACTTGTAATTTAAAATAACTGCACTAATTTTTAATCACCACTCTTGCAAGTCAGCATGTTCACTGGAACTTTTCCTCATTCAGCTCAGTCCACAAACATTTACTGAGCAACTACTGGGTGTCATAAGCTTACTGGACAATGGACGATCAAAACCCATCATTATCCTTTCTGCTAGTAGGACCTACCTGGTACATTAAGCAGGAAACTCTCCAGCTAATAAAAAATCTTCCACACACACACAGGTAGGCTGAAGCATTTTATTTATTTATTTAAATTAAATAAATAAAATATATTCATTTTTGCTGGCACATAAATTGATATTTGAAAGTTATAGCCTGTCCGTAGGGATCCAATTGCTTCCAAAAGGTGGGAATTAAGACTTTTAATGGAAACCTCTGTTTGGGTAAAATCAATGAAGTATCATAAATGCTTCTCACCAAGGGGAAATAATTAAAAACATAATAATTGAGAAAAAAGATTCCTCACAGGCAAACACTAACTCTGCTCTTCTACAGGGGCATGCTAGAGGCAGGCATTCTATATCAGGCAAGAGTTCTCAGTGGGAATCAAGATTTGCAAGGCAGGGGCCATGTCTGGTTTACTTCTGTTTTCTCACTGACATGGGTTTTCCACCACGCCTGCATCCCTTTCCACGTTCTGGGATAGGGAAGCCTTGCCTGGTTTTTAAAGGGGCTAGCTTTCAGTTCCCTTCTGGGTGTTTCTGCCCACAGAGGCCCCTGGTCTGGACAGCAGCGGTCATCTGTAGTACACACAGAGCAAATCCAGCCACCGGATGAGGGATTCTGCTAATTGTTTAAGCCTGCACTAGTGTCTGGCCACCAGTTGGCAGACACAACTCATAGCTTTCTACCAGGCTTGGGTTAGCACAGCTGGAGCCAGATGACAAGCTTTCAAAAGACATTCTTCCCATGACCACATCTGGCTCTTGGCAGCTCCAATCAGCAGCTAAACTGAATCTGTTTGGTTTTTCTGGGCAAGTTTAGGCAACTGATAAG
The DNA here is from genome assembly GCF_000696425.1 of Galeopterus variegatus. NCBI lineage: Eukaryota > Metazoa > Chordata > Mammalia > Dermoptera > Cynocephalidae > Galeopterus > Galeopterus variegatus. The sequence continues at coordinate 623,402 of NW_007726155.1, read as the reverse complement.
ACAAGCTGTATTAATCTTGATTGTGTACATTTCTATTTGGGACAAAATATCAGTATATAAACTCCATGAAGGCAGGGACTTTATATACCTTGCTTGCTGTATCCGAGTACGAAACAGCAGCTACAATTGGTAGGTGTTCAATAAATAAAGAATGAATGAATAACATTAACCAGCATGTGAGTTGAACAAAAACACTCCTGTATCCTATTCCAGCTCCTCTGTTCCTACTATTGTAGGTACAATGGCTAACATTCAGTGCATGTAGAGAAGCCCCCAAGTGGCTCTGTAGCTAAATTCTGCTATGCGCATGTCAACACTCAAGAATGAACCCATGCATACTGTCAGCGTAGCTGGAAAGATCTCCAACAATCCTTCCCCCAAAATTACCCCGTCTCCCAGTATTACCCATACCCCTACTTTATTAGTCCTCAAACTGTGAAACTTGGCAGCTATGTGCCCAAAGTGTCTGCAAGTTGATGTGAAAGTAGAAACTTACCTTTTGGTCACGGGAACGCCAAATGATGAGGCAACTTTTCCTGGCACCCTTTCATCCCATTTCCTTTCCCATGCCTCTCTTCCTGAATTCCCTGGCATTTGCAGATCCCAGCTCCTGTCTATACTCAACTTTGACCCAATGCTAGGCTTTTCAGAAGCTCACCACCTCTCTAGCTGCCACTAGAAACACACTCAGAAATGCCAATACAATTTAGAACCAGGCTGGAGCCCACACTCCCATCTCTTTAGCTACAAAGGAGCTGATACTTATGGGATGCTATGTTAATAATGACATTGGGATAATTATACTCCTAATGGCCACAAAACTCCCGAGTCCCCCCTCAAGAACTTGATAAAGGAGGAGGGACGCTTGATAGAAGCCTAGCATGACTAGTCACCCACGATACTACTTCCCCAATGTAGAAACAAGAATGGCTGAAACAGGCAGATGACTTGGACAAGCTCAGCATATGGTCTTCAATGAAACAAAGCTACTCAAAAGTATGCTAGATGAAGTTGTTACTGTTTTCTGTCATGTAAAGTAGCAGGAGTGGGATAAGGTAATTCTTTTCAGCTAAATGTAAGTTTCTGAAAAAGGTACTGTGTCCACTACGGAGAATTCAGGCTTCCCTTGGGAGAAGTTGCTTCCCTTGCAAAAAGTGGGCCAGGAAGACCCACCTCTAAAATGCCTCTCCTCCCTTGCTCCCGCTATTTGACATTACTTTTAAAATGACAGAATACTTTCCACAATTTCACAATTACAATGAAAGTGTACGATAATCATGAGAAAAGCAGTACAACTGGCTGCAAACGATCTACACCTACTCTTTAGCTAAAAACGGGCCATCAAGTAAAAACAACAAAAACAAGAATTTTTTTAGAGTTAGGGAAGAATGGAAAAAACAAAAACAAAAAAGGCAAAGTTGAGGGTGTACAGGGTGAATATCTGTCTACTTAATGCTCCCTTGGAATGCCTCACTTAAAACTAAGTATTATGTAATAGAGTGCTGCACAGTATAGTTTAGACGAGGATAGTTCAGAACTTATTAGTGTATATTCAAGTGCCCAAGTTCAAAATTCAGCTCTGCTGCTTACTGGCCTTGTGAACTCAGGCAAGTTGCTTAAGTTCTCTGAAACTCAGTGTGCTCATCCCTAAAATGGATTTCATTACAGTGCATAACATGCTTTTGAAGAATAAACGCATTAACACACACAAAAAGTACTCAGACTAGTGCTTGGCACACATTGAATGCTAGATGAAATGACAGCCACTGTTATTATGACCAGGAGTGACATAACTTAAGTAAACCTAAAACTTCCTATGTCTCATTCCTGCCATCTCTTCAAGTTTTAATAATATCTGGTTGTCTGCCATGCTACAGGCTTAAAAAAAAGGAGAGAATATATGTCAGATTTAAACTTCTTAACAACATAGTGCTAAAATAAAATCAAAGTACTTCCCCCCCCCTTCAATATTAGCTGGAGAATCACAGATTTAAAATTGGGATCTCACCTTCCTCAGTGGAAGCATGTCATTAGCTACAAAAGAGTGACAATCCAAGGTTGGCGTCAGCTGCTGGTCCTGCCAATGACCAAAAAGGACTTTGGGGAGATCTTCAAAGAAGGCAGGAGAATCTGGTCTGGAACCCAAAGGTATTGAAACATTTTCTTGTACTTTTCAAGTCTGTGCATATAGATTCTGTTACTGATTTAGGATCTTAATCAGTTTGTTTATTTTTTAAATGCCTTTCAGCTCACCTTTAATAACATGTTTCTTTGACTTGGCTGAACTATGCCTCAGAAGAATTACAAGCGGGAATACGGCTGGGTAAAAGGTTCAGTGAACTAATCCACACCTGGTCCATGTAAAAAAAAAAAGGCTCATATTTTCCATATAGAAACAAGCCTCTTTATATGAACCAGCCTTTTATTTAATTGCTAAGGCACTTTCCATGCCATACAACCTTGGGTGGGGAAAAGGCCACGGAACCACCTCATGGTCAAACTTTATCAGGGAGAGAAATAATAATAATAACAAATGAAAAGTACAAATCTCATTCAGAATAGGAAGTGGTAAATTCATTTGATGACCATGTCTTCCATGACCAAAATTCAGATTTCTTCTGCATCAATTGCGTGACCTAGACTTTTAAGTGGAAGGAATAGGGCTTAGATAAGGAAAATCTCCGATGAGAAAGAATGGAAAACATTTTAGAACTGAAAGGTATCTTTGAGGTGTCTGGTCAAGCTACTCTGTCACTGGGAGCTCATTCAGTGTGTGACCACAGTCACACAGGTGGTGAGGACAAAAGCAGGGACATAGCCTCTGCACCCCAACAAACGTAGAAAGGCAATGGCTAGAGAATGTAGCCACTGGATACAGCAATCATGTAAAGAAGAGATTTTGGAGCAGGGTCCTCTAAATAGCAAAGAGGCCACAGAATGGGAGAAGGAGTCACAAGTGTCTTTGCACAGATTGTGCCAGTCCCTTGCATCTGAAGCTAGAGTTTCAACAATCTCACAGTCATTCACTTCTGTGCTCTAGGCCTCTTGGGCTTGCCTCTCAGTTTTGTTCCTAAGAAAATTCCTTTTACTCAACTCCAGTTTGAAGTAAGTCGAAAGGAGAAATCTGCACATCTTCATTAAGAGGTAGCATAGTGAAGTAGAAAGCACATTTCCTTAGAAGACAAGACAGTACAGTTATGCTTCTGGAACCACAATAACTCAGTTAGAATTTGGCAAGCCCTTCCCTCCCAGGCCCAGGCTCATCACTGATAAAAGGAGGGATACTCAGGAATGACGTTCAATGCTACACAGTGGTTGTCTGAACAAGGTGTTCAAATGCTGAAACACTGCATACTGGCTGGGAAACAGCCCTTGCCACAAGCCTTCTGAGTACACCGTTGACCATTACCCTGAACTTCCCCAAATCCTCCAAGACACAGAAGGCTCCCCAGAGCCCTGCTCTGGTGCTACAGCGAGTGGCCATCCAGATGGCCACTGCCTGGGCTGTACCCATTAGCTATTTTGACTATCACCCCAGATGCCCCGAGAGGTCTTCTTCCAAGGTTATGAAGCAGGACCACCAGGGCCCGTTTATGCCCTGAGGAAGTCACTACCTGCGGCCCATGTAGGGCCCAGCAAGAGAGACGAGGGCTCGGCCAGGCAGAACAGTGGACTCACGAGAGACCTGCCTTCCTCCCCAAGTAACCTCCCTCATGTGGGCACCTGGATGTGGGCCTGCAGAAATGAGGCAAGTCAACAGAATCTTCTTAGGGCTAAATTTGTTTCCAAAAGCTGGAAAGAAATATAACATGGTGAAACAACTCTCAAAGTGAAATCCTGAGCTCTGAAGGAAATTACCAACACACGTAATCAAATTATATTCACCATGGAAATTCTAATAGCTCATACTTTCTACTCTGCTTTTACAACCCCTTAAGAAAAGGAATATTTCTCTATCCTATGTTCCAAATTTCCACAGTAGAGCTGAGGCATTATCCATGCTGAAATGTATAGGAAAGGGGGGAAAAAATCCTATTATTGTTGTTTCCTTCCACCCTCTGTACCTTCTATGCCACTGTTACTCTAAAGTCACCCAAACATCTTGCTGGCTGACATGACGCCATGCTGACACTTGATCAGGTGTGGGGTACCACATGGCATGAATAAATACTTATCCACGACCACATATTAAATGGGAATTCGCAAAGGCGGGCTCCAGAGACAAAGACGTTTCTATATAGAAATATTAACTAAGAATTTAAGTAAATGGCCCCACTGGAAAAAAAAAAAAAAAAGTTCTGAAGTAGCAATATAAACTATATTTAATAGCAACAAAAAATATTTTCCTTTTGGGAAAGCAATTTGGACTTCTAAAAGTTACTGCCTTTCACATGACTGAGTACAGTATGCCTGAATTCTTTTATTTCTTAAAACACAGATGCTAGGCCCCAAAATTCTACTTTGTGAGAGTTAATTTTTTTTAATGAATCTTCGCCCAAATACAATACTCAAATAAGAAACTATTTTGGTAACTTCCCCCCCCCAACAATTGTTATTTTCTTAAATGCTTGAGCATAACACATCCCAAAGAACATATGTTCCCAAGGAAGAAAAAAAAACAGGCTCTAGAACTAATACACAATGAAAAATAAATTTAAAGCAGCCTTCTGGTCTGACATAAGAATATAAAAATGATATGAGCAAGAACAGCTTAGTTTACATACTTTTCAGTCACAGCTGCTGCTCCGAAACCACAATACCTTTAAAATGACATTTTAAGGAAACAGATATGGCATGGCTTTAGCCATAGTTAGATGTAGCTAACACTGAATTAAAAGGGCTTTTCTTTTTCTACACATACTTTACATAACCCTGCACAATTAAGAAGAAAAGAGTGATTCATTTTAAAATAATGTAGTAATAAACAGAGTGAATTACAAATAATTCTACCCAGCAAGTTTTTTTTTTCTTTTTCTTTAAAATCATCAGACTTAGACATCAAAACAGAATTTTGGGGACAGAAAGAACAAATCCCCTCTTCTTGGTTAATATTTAATTGGTTGCTAAAGATTTCTTGGAGAGGATCTCTGTACTTCCAGTGACAGGCTCACAGGAGGCTCCTATCTCTGCAAGAGATACAGACACTTCCCTGAATAAACGAAAATAACATACAATTAAATCAGACTATTCAATTAATAAATTACTTCAGTGGACCTTGCAGGCCAAGTCCTATTTAATTACGTAATTTTAAAAATATTTGCACATTGCAATCACCGAAATTGGCTTTGAGGTTTCATAATACACATTTAACACTTGAGTTAGAGAACAAATTTATTTAATAAATGCAGGCCTAAGTGCTAGAAGGCCCTACCACTCAAACTGCAAAATCACTTAGCACATCCTCAGAAAAAGCAAATAAACTTTTCCACTATTTAGGCGTAGGCTGCTGTTGAATGTCAGGAGAGGCTGGCTGATTTTTTGTGTTTTCTCTGTCATGTGTTGCTTGTAAATGTGACCATTTTAAGAGGTGATTAGAATAGAGTTAATGCACAAAACGGTTCCAGTTAAAGATAACTTACAGATAAACCAAGGCAGAAGATGTCAAGGACCTGGTAGTAAAAACCTCCTCACAGTAAAACAAAGAGAAATCATATTAGCTCCCCATTTTTCACTTCTTGGAATACCAAAATACACCATAAATTAACGTGGTTACTGAGTGTAAAGTTGCATTCCATTAGAAAAGCACACACAAATTTAGGGGTGAGGAGGACACTCATAAAAGGGATAGAATTACACGGTATCCAAAAAGAGGGCAGAAACACTTTAGAGTGACTATATTTGCTATGACTATACTGGGGGCCATAATGTTGCCATTAAATGAATTTTCTAGAAAACCACTTGATCACTTTGGCATTATGACTTTTTTTTGCCTTCACACTTTGATAGAAATCTTTGTCAAACACATACACTTTCAGACAACTATCACCTGCTTGATACAATGACCTCAGAGCTTTTCGAGGGGTGTGGGGTTGATTCTCTCTACATCAAAAGCCCCCGACCACCACCACAAGGGTTATTTTGTTGTTGTTGTTTTTAAAGATTTGTCATGTCCAGTCAAGCCTGTTGTGCTTCCTTCCTTTTGCCTGCTTCTAGAAGCATCTATGCTTACCTCCAAAAAGCCACCAAGTTGCTGCTAACTGCTAGTTTGAAAGGCATCTGAAGTTCTGAAAATATTAGTATTTTAAATAAGATTTAAATAAAAGATTCTGGTATGACTTTGAAATCTCTGTTCAGTTATGAATGAGCCATGTCCCCTTCTGTCTCCTCCCTTTCAGAAACTTCTGGAAAGAGATGTCTACACTCCGTGTCTTCACTCATTCACCTCCTAAACATCCTTCAGCCCTCACCATGCCACTGCGAAACCTCTGTTGCCAAGGTCATTCAGTTTTCATCCCCTCCTGATTTGGTCCGCTGGTGCCATTTGACAGGGCTTACACCCTCCCTTCTTCTCAAAAAGTCCTTATGTCCAAGCGGTCTCCCTGTGACATAGGCCCTCCATTATCTCCCACCTTCTTCACCATCCTCTTCTTCCACATCCTGGTTCTTCGTCCATGGGCTCTCCCTTAGGGAGTGCTACCACTGTCCACTCAGCTAATGAGGCCAAATGACACCTCCTCGGCCACATCCAATAACCATGTCCATTCCATTCTGTCCATCATCCCAACTCACTGGCGCACACAAGAGGGTCTCACATGGATGCCCACAATTGCCTTCTGCAGGCTCTTTCCCGCCTTTGGATTTTCTTTTCTCAAACCTACCCATACGGAAGACAAACTAATCTTGTAAAATGCAAATACGCAAAATTCCTTCAACTCCAGGGAGTTTCCCCCGCTACATCTTAATAATGCTAACATTGGGACGCATCTAAAAAGTGATGTGGGTGCTTAATATTGCATGCTTTCCACATGCATGTCCTACACCAGCTTAAAAATTTCTTAGCTTCCTAAACCCAGAGAGTCAAGTTGAAATGTTCAAAGGTATTCAAAAAGCCCTTCTTGATGTAGGCCACTGCTTGGTCTCCTGGTCCCACCTTTTTGCAGCACCCTGACTTCCATTCTACCATCAATAGACACTTGTATACCCCATGCACTCAGCCATCTTTAAGCCGCTGCTCAGATCCAGCCTACCAGCACATCACTCTGCCCTCCTTCACCTAAAGAAGTCCTGCCCATCCCCCATGACTCAGAAATAAATGCCACTTCCTCCAAGAAGCCTTCCCTAGCCTCTCTTTAGATCCATGCCCCTGTTATTTGTTCCATTTAGACACACTGCTTATCCTAATATAGGAATGATTCCATTTTATTATAATGGTCTATTTAATCAATAGTTTCTCCTTCTAAGCTGTATGCCCAGGCTATAAAAGGTAAATCTTGAATGAATAAAGTAAAGTTGATGAACACTAGTAAACAAAGTCCATGACAATAATTTTTCCTTCTTTGGTTCCTTCATAAAATTAACTCATTTCAGTCTTAGTCCCTCTCCCTGCTACAATTGTTCAGCAACGTAGGGTCAAGCAGATCATGTCTGCATAACATTTGCTCACACCTCTGAAGATAGAAGAAATGTATCATGGCTGATATTTATGTGGAATAGCCGAGATATAATTTGAACAAAAAACCTTAAGTTCCCTTGAAGTCAAATCACCTTACTGTTTCATAATACAGTGCAAAGGAAATAGAATGAGCAAGGAAGCTATAAGAATTTAATCAAATCTACTTCTTATAAATAAGAATTTAGATTCACTATGTACCAAAAATGTAATTACCCTCCTCTTACTAACAGTGACCTAATTTAAACTCTGCATGAAAAAAGCTTTCAGATTATAAGACAACTTTGCATTAAGGTTTTAGATGAACCTTAATACCATTCCCTGTCCTGGACTGTGGTCTGCTTAACTTCAACTTTAATAATATCATCATGCATCCCACCTCGAGCAAATCAAACTTTACAGTTGGTCTTCAAAAGAGTGTGGAAGAAAGACGTGTCATGGGTCAAACCAGTGACCCCCAATCTTTGACAGATTTGGTGATGGCGGTAAAACAAGAAATCTGGTGCCAGCCAGCAACAGCCCCAGGCTCAACAAATGGCATCATTTAAGTGACCAAAGGATAAAAGCCAACCTCTGGAAATGTGAAACGACCAGATGGGCTCTACACTACACATAAGGCAACAGAACATTCTCTCTGGGGTTCAGGTATTCAGAGACCCAGAACTAAAACTATCAGAAGAAATTTGTTGCTTACAAGGTAATTAAAAGTAACTGGCAGACATAATACGATCTTATTTTTCATGATTATGACTTGGCTGAGTCACTTAACTTCTCTGATCTTCAATTTCTTCATCCGTAAAATGGAGTAATAAGATCTATATGACAGTCAAATGTGATAACATGCATTATACTCACAGGCAGGATTTTTCATTTGTGTATGTGTATGGAGATGTGTAAACTAGAGAAGATAATGATTTTTGATACAATTGCTACATCATTCATTCATTTAGCAGATTAGTGAACACCACTCTGTGCTGTATGGAAAATAAAATATGAATAAAACTAGGCCCTAGCCTTCAAGGAGCTCATAGTCAAGATCTGGGCTGTCTGAAATAGTAGTCACTAGCCACATGTGGCTATTGAAATCTAAATTAAATAAAACTAAAAATTCAGTTCTTGAGTTGCACTAGTCACATTTCCAGTGTTCAAGAGCCACATGTGGTTAGTGGCTGCAACACAGGACAGTGTAGGTAAAGAACACTTTCATCAATGCACAAAGTTCTATTAGACAGTTCTGGTCTAGAGGGGGAAGATAAGTGGGTAGGTAAATTTTAACAAACTGTGATAAGTGACAAACTGGCAGCAGAAAAGGTTTTTGAATGCAAGTGATATCCCTGAAAGACAGATAGGTTTTGATTTTCTAGAGCACAGATTTTGATTTTCTAGAGCAAAAGGAGGAACCAGGTGGAGCAAACCACACATGCAAAGGCATGAAATCCTCAAGAGGCATTCTGAACTCCAGGAAGGGTGAACTATTCTCAGTGACTGGCATAAGTACATGGGGAAAGCAGTGGCCAGAGATAAACGTGGAGGAGTGGTTAGAATCCAACTCTGAAAGCCTCACCCGCCAAACTAGAAGAAGTTTGGACTTAATTCAGAAAACAGAGATACTGAAGCAGTAAACCGACCCATCAGATTTGTTTCACAGAAAACTAACATGCTGACAAAGTAGAGCAGTGGTTGTCAACTCTGGGGATACACATGGGAACTCCTCCAGAAAGCTTTTTTAAATGCTGATGCCAGAGTTCTGACCCCAACTGAATTAAATCCATTTCTGGGCATGGGGCCCAGACCTCAGTAAGTTTTAAAATCTCGAAGTAACTAATGTGCAGTCAGGGTTGAAAACCAATGGAGATGACAAAGAACTGGGATTGCGATTAAGCTAGAATGAAGAAGTATGAGGGGGAGTCTACTGCAATAGTCTTTCCAAGAGATAACAGGGACCTCCACTAACACAGACACAAGGAGGATGGAGAGGAAAGGACATCTCTAAGACAGAATTAATATGACCTGGAAACAAAGAATATGAGCAATGAGTGAAGAAAAAACAGAATATAACAACTTCTATCCCACAGCAATAATGACCAAGATCAATCACGTTGGAAGTTGGGCAAGTTTGGGAGGGGAATAGTGTACACCTAGCTCAGGTTTAGATGCCCTGCCTGCTAAGCTCCTCAGAGCATCTCCTGGAAGTTCCAGGAGGTTGGAGAAAATATTAGTCTGGATTCTGCAAGAGAAGTCAGGACTTGAGAGTGGGACACAGAGGAGTTTTCAAGAGCACTTGTGGAAATCTTACAAAGTAAAATATTTTCCTTAAAACTTTGATCTGGGCCGGCCCGGTGGCGCACTGCTACAGTGCGCCGCTTGGGAGCGCGGCGGCGCTCCCACTGAGGGTTCGGATCCCACATACAGACCGGCCGCTCACTGGCTGAGCGAGGTGCGGGCGCAACACCGAGGGTTGCGATCCCGTTGCCGGTCCCGGTCCAGTACGGGCGCGACACTGAGGGTTGCGATCCGTTGCTGGTCACGAAAAAAGATAAAAAGGAAAAAAAAAAAAAAAAAAAACCTTTGATCTGTGAGAACAATAGAAAAGAGATGCACTTTTTTTTTTTTTTTTTAAGAGAGCCCTTTTAAAATTTTTTTTTTTTCCTTTTTATCTTTTTTCGTGACCAGCAACGGATCGCAACCCTCAGTGTCGCGCCCGTACTGGACCGGGACCGGCAACGGGATCGCAACCCTCAGTGTCGC
>NW_007726155.1:455476-612992 GCF_000696425.1 Galeopterus variegatus | reverse complement strand
AAAAAATTTTAAAATCATCTTTTTTGTTTGTGAAAAAAAAAAAAAAAAAAAAAAAAACCTTTGATCTGTGAGAACAATAGAAAAGAGATGCACTTTTTTTTTTTTTTTTTAAGAGATGCACTTTTAACATTCTGTTTTATTCCCATCTTCTCCAAACTGTATGTTAACGACCCTAATCTGCCTGGCATCACCAATGGAACACAGAGCTCCTGTCACAGCACTACCACTTACTGATTGTATGACCTTGAACACATCGCTGGTCTCTGAGCTTCAATTTCTCAACAATAAAAGAATGGGGTTGAACTAGAACTAGATGCTACCAAGGAGCTCCACCAATATGAAGATTCTATGATATATTCTAAAGAGTTGAGATTATACATATAATGTAATAATTTCTATCATTCATATACACATTAAATTATATAAAATTACATTTATTTATACTCCATGAATATTAATGTATTCCTGAGATTATATACATATATTTAAAAAATAATAGATTCCAAACATTACACACATATATTTCCTTGTGTCTTAAAGATAGTCGTCAAAGAGGCACACTCAACATACTGTTTTGTCCTCAGCACCAATTTTGTTCTGTTTTTCCTTTGCAATGATAAAGTAAAGGGTTGCGAACTCCAGTGCTCACAGGGACAGAGGGCCACATTGATGAGTAGAACAGTCCAGAGGAGAATGGCAAACCCAAGGCCATGCCCCAGCTCAGGGGGGAAGCAATTACCCAGATCCAGGCCACAGCTGCTACTGGGAACATGGGCCACTTCTCTCACAAAAGCTGGAAATCCAGAATTGCTTTAGGTGTAATCTCTTGATATTTAACATGCTGGCATCCAACTCAAATTATTTTGAAATGTTATGCAGACCAACCACAACAGGTCTGAGGCTGCCAGCTTGTGCCGTACCCTAAAGTAGGCCAATCTTCTGTGGTTTTCAAACCTTAAAAACATAACACATGCATAAAATAAGAAAGAAGTCCTCTTAAGTCCCTGAGACAGTTCTGACCATTCGTTTTAGTCAAAGTGAGTTTGACCAGCAATATCAGCAATGCACTTGTAGCTACCTTTGCACTGAGTGCCTATAAAGAAATATCCTGCAAATGGCATTATTTTGTATGAAACACCTGTGGGGTTTGAACAGAGAGCAGAACACCTGATAAATGAAATCTCTGTGTACCAAATATCAGGCGGACTTTAACACTTAGTGATAAATGTGATGATTTATACTCTGAGGATAGTAGCTACAAATCCCTTATTGTATTCAAAACAGAAAAATATTTAGCATCAATATCACTCAATTTCTTGCTTTCAAACAGAAAGCAAAACAAATCCTCTCTTTTCATTAGGGCTCTTTGGTACACACTAGCAGGAAGAGGCCAAGTGCATGTGAAATCGGCCATTAGCCTCTTCTTCAAAGAATGGCGAAATGGGATCTTCTGCTACCAGAACACGCTAAGACCAGTGCTACAGTGCAAAGGTTAGGAGGCACTGCCAGAGAAAGGAGTCTGTATTCAGAAGAGTTGTCCTGTACATACCCACTGGAGACTCAATGGATGAGAAGTCCAAGAGAAAAGCAGAAAGCGAGACCCAGACAAAAAACAACAATCCAATAATAATTATAATAAAACTCCCAATTATAGCCAAAAAAAACCCTCCTGGTGGCAACCTGGATTTTGTCTCATTACATGATGACCACGATGACAGAGCTACTGGTGTTCTAACTCTTCACACTAAACCTGCAATAGGTTCTTCAAGAGGGGCAAATGTGTTTTTAAAGAATGGAAGGAAGAAAGGGAATTTGGAGGAGGTAGGTACTTCACATAATTTCAGTTTGTCTAAGTAGAACGCAATAAAAGCTTCCTCCTCTAAAGCATCCGTCTTGAGAAAGGCTTTCTTGTCATGCTCACTGGATGGGTGTCTTAGGTAGCTAAATATTGTTTTAAGCAAATCCCTCACCCCACTAGTAGTTGGGGGAAGGGAAGAAAACAAAGGATATAGGAGTTGGGAGAGATGGGCTGTGAAAGACTGTTTTGTACAGAAGTGTCAATGTGAACTCCAAATCTGGAGGGATCTACAGGAAGGGTAGAAAGAGATGGTAAACCAAACTCTGATAGCAGCAGGAGGAGCAGAGGTCATTAGAAATCAACACTAATGTGTACCAGGCACATTACACTGTTCCCATTTAACAGATGAAGAAACTAAGGCCCAGCAAGGTAAATACTCCCAGGTCATAAAGTTAATAAACAGCAAAACCTGGAGCTGACTGCCACTGTCCATTCTACAATACAATCTCTCAATGACCATGTTCTACTGTCTCCCAAAGTTTGAGAACACACGGCAATGCTGAACAAATGCAGGTAAAGACCAAACCAGAGGTGACAAGAGGCAGGAGGCATTTAGAAATGCTTGTGAATGGAACTATTTGAGGCTGACTTGATGGATCAACAAGGGGATTGGTTGAAAGGGAAAAGGTGACAGCCTTGTTGTCACTCCGAAAAGGGGAGTGAGGCAGACTCACTGTATTAAAATAGGTTTCCTGCTTCAACAGAAAGGTCACTTGCTTTCTGTTTCAGTCAGCTGCAGCAGAATTAAACTGCGTTTAAACATGTACCCACAAGTCATGAAATTTGACCAACGATCAATTTTTCAGACAAAGTTACAAACAGAGCAAATGACCTGCTGGAAAAGATACTTCAATTCTATCATACATAAGTGTGTATGCATGCATGTGTGTATTGATGATGACAAATTATACCTGAATCGCAAAGTACCTCTAATCTAACTCTAACTCTCTTGCTAACTATAATTAGGTCTTTCAAAATCAGATGCACATATATGTCTACATTTTTATTATGCAGATGCTGCAACATTTTTCTGAACCAGAAATGTGCCCCCAGGACATCCCCCCAACTTTCCATACATGAGAGTAGTCCACACAAGTACCTCAAATATTGTCACCTAAAACTACACCAGAAAGTTTACTCACTAGAGATGTTTGAAATTATTTTTCATTGTTGAGATAAGTAGTGTTCCAGATGCATGGTTTGCTGAAATGACTGTGAGTGTCCAAACCCTTGCATTAAAGGAGGCATACGAATCTGGCAAGGGTCGCTTGGTTAGCTCAGCTGGTTAGAGTGTGGTGCTGATAACACCAAGGTCCAGGGTTCCATCCCTGTACCAGCAGCTGCCAAAGTGAAATACAAACAAACTGCATTCAGGGGTTTAGATCTCATTTGGTACTATGAGAGAACACTGTCACTTCTCAACTAGAAAGCTGGCTGATCCTACAATCAAAATATTATTGTTTGTCCCTCACAGTACATCTTTCATAGAGACACCTGCTGGAGTATTTGAGGGCAGCAAAGAGGGACTTCAGACTTCAAAGGAACGAGATGATGACTTTCCTGGGCTTCCTAATGCACCTCTGCCCATTAGGCAGAATTCTGGCTGAGACTTGCCTTCAATGCAACCTGACACATGGTAGTAAGGGCGTCAGAAGAAGAACTGCATAAACCTGTCTACCACTAGTCATGGTGGCTATGATATTGGCTAAGAGAATCTGACAGTTTGGGAATGGCCAAATAGGCTTAAGTGGGTTCTCAATAGCCTCCACCTGTGGCTGACTGGGTTTTTCAGACCTGGTGCCATCGGATCAGCTGGAAGATGACCTGATCAATCCACTTGGTTGCAATGGCTGAACCAGTTGGAATGGAAGATCCAGCCAACCACTGAGATCGCCTTTCACTAAGTCTAGACCTATTAAATGTCACAACACAGGGTTGCCCAGGGTTTCAGCAGAATGTAGGGGGAACAAAAAGGATATTCTCCCAAAGCACTGAAAAAAGGTGATAAACACATTTGTAGGTGGGTCAGATGGGGATTACAATTATGAGAATTTGATCATGGTTTGAGGCCTAACAGTTTAATATAGCCAGTACTGAGATCAGTTACAGGGAGATGTCTAGGTATAATTTTAATAACAGGTACCACTGTGGGAAGTGGCAGCAGACATGTTCCAAAACAGTATATATAATGAAATGAACATTTTAATATTTGATATTGAAATAAGGTGATTTTTATTAACACGCAAATTTTCATTTGACACCTTTCAAAGAAAAGAACATAAAGTTATACATCCTCTCATAACAGAAATCTTCCCCCTCCTTCTGAGCTGAAGCATAGAATATCACTTCTCAGACTGATGTAAACCCAGCATAAATTGCTATGCTGTCTGTGCTTAATTTCCATTGCTTTCTACTTTTTCTTCCTTGGGCAATGGTTTTGTTAGCTCTAAAAACACAATGATCCCACATTTTCCTAGGGCATCTCTACTTTCTTTTGATTTTAATCTTATCAATACAAAGAACTCACTGAATATAAAATATTGTGAAATAAGTCACTTTTGTGTTTTTATATCATATAATTAAGGTCTCAAGTCAGGAAAAAAATCCATCATTAATATCATCCAAAAGATGGTAGCCCACAAATTTTTAGTTTCGAAAGCATCAATACTGACCATATGAAATGACAAAAATAAAGAAGTGGAAGTTACAGATTCAGCAAAGAGCCCTATTTTTGCTGTGTTTACTTGAATCCACAAAACCTCAGAAGAGAGGGAAAAAAATGGTAAAGAATCTGTGCACAAAGATATAGCTAAAAGAAATTTGCTGGGCCGGCCCGGTGGCGCACTGCGCTAGTGCGCCGCTTGGGAAGCGCGGAGGCGCTCCCGCCGAGGGTTCGGATCCCACATACAGACCGGTTCCCGCTCACTGGCGGGGTCAACACGGAGGGTTGCGATCCCGTTGCCGGTCCCCGGTCCGGTACGGGGGCGACACTGAGGGTTGCGATCCGTTGCCGGACACAGAAAAAGACAAAAAAAAAAAAAGAAATTTGCATTAAATTCTGTCCCAATAGCACTAATTGTTGAACAATTAAAACATGAATGCTCAAGAATAACAGACTGGTTTAGTAAATTACGTTATATTCATATAACAGTGGAATATCATGCAGCCAATAAAAATAAGGTTAGGGTATATATTTGGAGATATGGAAAAATGGTCTTGACAGAGCATCAGTAAAACTCATATTACAAAAAAGAAGCGGAGGTAGAAGCATAGTTTTTGAATCTAGCCAAAGCTCCACATAAAAACAGAGCAAATAGAGAGCAAAACCAAAAATTCCTGGACAAACTTATAGCAAAATCAGGTGACCAGGTATCACTTCAAAGACAACAATACAAAACAGATGTGGAAAAGGTAACATGAGTCGCAAGTCCTGTAGAGTAGCAGTATCTATGAGGGAAGAAACAGGAAACAACAGGGAAACAACAGAGCAATTGAAGGACCTGAGAAAAAGAACCCCCAAAATTGACAATAAGTACTAAATGGAAAGTGTGGTGAGCCCATTAAAAACAGCAGTTGAATCTGGGGGTGGGGGATTTCCCATTCCAATAAAGGGTCAGTGCAAAGGGCCCATATTAAGAAATGTATTAAGAGTTGGGAGTGGTCTAAGGCTTATGAACTCAAAACTGAGCCACTGGGTCTCCATTCTAGCACAGGATGACACACTGAGAAAAAAAACTGCTATAAACAGAAACAAAAATTAAAAGGGCAGCAAAAACCAAAAGGAAAGAAAGAGAAGGTCACAAAAAAGTGGAGAAGAACAGAATCACAATATTTTAGAAAGCAGGCCAGTAGCCCAGGAGTACAAAGCAGCCCAGAAGAGGGAGCTCTATAAAGTCAGAAGAACAATCTAAATCAAGCTTTTCTGCTAAACAATCAGAAAAATTACTTCCACATAAACAAAGCAAGAGAAATTATTTGAGGTCAAATATTAGGCAAAATTATAAGAAAGAAAAAAGAAACAGAATAACATCCTACAGAAAATGAAAGCACACACCAGAAAGACAAGACATTACATGTCTGTAACCTATTATTTCAAAATAAGCTGAAAAACATGAAGAATATGACATAAGGCCTGAAATAATAACATAAATCCAAATTAGATTAACTGAGAAATGAGGAAAGAATGAATCTTAAAAGAAGAAAAAAATCATTTTAGAAATGAGGAATACACTAGAAGGATAGAGAACATATAGGTACAACACATAATGCCTTAAAAGAATTAAAAAGTTAAAATGACAACAATTTTAAAAATCAAAAAGAAATAAAGGAAAGATAAAAAGCATTTAAAGGAAAATGTCAAATATTGGAGATAGGTAAAGACGATCCAACATACAGAAAATAGGACTCCCTGAAAAGAAAATCAAAGGAAGGGAACTGTCCAAATACTTAAAACTGTATTTCAAAGAAACTTTCCTGAAATTAAAAAAAAAAAATTCTAAAACTATATATTGGAAAAGGACACTGCACACTTAAACATATCCACCCCAAATGACCCATATGCTAGTAAAATTACTGGACTTGAGATTTATGCCACAAAAAAATAGCATAACATATTTAATATACTCAAGGAAAAAATATGAACTAACATTTTAATCCAGAAAAAATAATGGTTTAAGTATAAAGGGTACAACAAACTGCTGCCAAAATGCAAGAATTCAGAGAGTATAGCACCCATGAGCCCTTCATGAGAAATCTAATAGAAAATGGGGTTTGGACAAAACAACTAGAGATGATATCATAAGAACTACTGTTGGGCATTGAATATATTTACCTATATTACTAAAACTAAAAGGGGGTTAACATGGGGAGAGTACAGTAGAAATGGTTATATGTCCCAAAAAGGCAGATATAATACAACTACTAAAAAAGAATGGAGAGACTATGGATAGTATATGTAATAAAATGCTTAACTCTTTTTGGTAATCATAACTGCTGGTGGTGGTATTAATATTGTTATTCTGAGACTATTGCATGTGTAGGTTGAATAAATAAGCAGATGGGCAATTATGGGATATTCTAATCCTCTCTTCCCCTGTGTTTTTGAGAACCAGAATCATCAGCATGGAAGAAAGTAGATAAAAATGCAGTAGATAAAAGGTTAAATAAAAACCCTGCGATCTTGAATGTGAAATGGAAATATCAGTATAAACTTATGAGGCCTAGACAAAATGTCCAGCAATAACAAGCATTGTTAGCACTAAGACAATTGTATTGAAACATAAATTTCCACTAAAAGAAACTAGAATTTCTAACATAAATGGTTGATTTCGCTTCTCTGGTAAGAAATGTGCAGAGTGAATCTGAAACATCCTGTCATAACAGTGAACAAAGAAAATATCAAAAACCACTGAGGTGATGTCAGGATGGAGAAGCCAATGTGAAGAAGTTCCCCTAATCACAGATGGACAATTTGATCCTCAATAAAAGATAAGAAATGCAATGGACTGAGAGCTACTAACATGTTTTAATTCATGGTTTATAAAGATACCAAAATTGTATGCTTTCTTTCAGAGGATGACAGTAAGCCAATTCATTATTTTGAAAATCTGTAAATATAGGGAAAGAATCGGGCATTTATCCTATATTTCGTAGATGAAGAGTACCACTGAATAATCAAAGAGTAGATGAAGAATTATAAAAGTAACACAGCCAATAAAAAGTAGAATTAAAATATCACCATTTTGTATCTTTCAATGAATTAACAGATGTAGGGAGAGTATTAATGCCTGTTAACAGCTCAAAAAGACAGACAATAAATATTATGTCCCTCCTAAATGAAAGAACACACCACTTAGAGTCTTGCTAAAGGGATCAAACATGAGCATCTGGATCCAGCTGCCAATCTGCAGAAAATAGAGAGGACAAAGGAACAAGTTCAACTGAGGATGCAGTCAGAAAAATCCAGACTCTGGGAAACTCTACAACTCAGTGTCCAGGGTTCTCCAAAAGGCAAAGTATAAAGAAAAAAAAAAATACAGGAAACCTGTAGATTAAGAAACTTGAAAGAAGTTTAAGAAAAGTGGACAATATACTAAACTATGGTGCTTAAGGATGCACACACACACAGATGATGAAATAAACAAAGGGAAGTGATTATATAAGAGTCAAGTCACTAGTTACTTTTGGAAGGGGGTATGAGTGGAATAGGGCATGTGAGAGGCTTCTGAGTGGCTGGCAAAGTTCCATTTCTTGACACGAATGGTGCAAAAGGATGCTACCTTAAAATAATTTATATATAAATTATATATATATATGAATGTTATCTAATACAGTAGGCACATGTGGCTATAGCTACCTTTTAGTGCAGAAATTAGACACCTAGCACAGGACTGATTTGTGTGTGATGTTCGTGTAGTGGGGGAGTGGGCAGGTGATTTTTCTATAATTGTGTTATACTTTATAGAAAAATGAAAATATATGCCCCGACATAATTATGTTTATTTTAATGTACCTCAAAAACATGAATATTGGCTACTCTTTGAAATAATGGCAAAAAGGCATATACCTTCCAGAAGAGAGATGAATGATGTGGAACTGTTTTATGCCGTTACATAGCAGGAACCCCAACAAGTCCAATGGATCTAATTTCATGTTGCTGGTACACAGGAGCCGAAACTTTCATCTCAAGGACAATGTAGTTTTGTCCAGAAAAGGTTAATAAGCTCCTCTTCACTATGGATTGATAGCTGATCATTTCAATGATCATTAAACATTTATTAGGACATTGGGGGCAGACAAGGCATTGGCAAAACAGAGCATAGAGTCCCTGCCAAATGGACTCTCCAAACAAGGCACTTAAGATATGTAACCCAATTATACACAGGGAGGACAAGGAAGCTCTCCACTGGGCTGGACATACATCCACTGGGCTGGACATCCTTAGGTCAAAGTCATCACACCTCTGTACTACTGCTGAGCTCACAGCAGTATTAAGGAAGAATTTCCTCTAAAGAAATTCACCTTCTTTGAATATGAAAGGGAGAAACAAAAGTTGGCCAATGGAGTCATAAAATGTTTCCAAACAAGGTAAATAATACAAGAGAAATGCGAGGCTGGATGTTCACACAGATCCACATGAAATCTACAGAAATATGTGTTACATAAAGAGCAGTGGGCCTAAAAAATAATAATTAGAGGTTGAAATAGAGAATCTCAGAGAATGGATAGATACAAATACAGGGGTGTCCTACTTTAGTTGTTAGTGGGACAAGAGTCAGTGCTACAGATGTGAAAAATTATAAAGGAGGCATTTTGCATGAACTAGAGAAAAAGAACAGAGGAAAGAAACATCTTAGCCACAAAATATCCTTCCAACCAAGTCTTTAATTATCTAGGGAGGATATCAATATTTTCTTTTAAATAATGTAATGGATGCTAAGACATAATGAGAAAAAAGATAAGGCTACAGAACCCATGATCCAGTGCAATAAAGGGAGCATTAACAAAGGTGCATTAACAGTTAAAAGGTGTGAAAAAAATCAATAACCTCAAATTATACTTTGTTCATCGTGCTAGGTACCACACACCAAAGAGCATACTGGCTTCAAGTCAAGATAAAAGATGTCTACCTAGAAAAAAGATGGGTTAAGGGCAAAAAGAAGAAAAACAAAAACCAACAAGGTCCTATTTCCACCCCCATTCCAATCTCAGCCTTTTGATCTCAGAAAGTCCGTCATACACTTACTCATGTCTGGATATGATCCAAATATTCTGTTCAGCTCACTTTTACATTTTATTCTATCGAGAAAGATTTGGCAACTGAAATCTATTATGATGTCAAAAGGTAGCTGACAACATAAAATGTATCCCGCTGAGTTGATGCTGCACACGGCTAAATTTATAACAACACAAGTATCATAAAAATTATAAGAACTGCAAATTAACCGCTGATTTCTAGCTCACTGACATAAATAATGGTAAGGACCTGGATAACTTCCAAACATCTTTACCACTGTTTAATTTGTCAAAATCTATCAAGAGCATTTCAACCACAAACCTGTCCTCTAAGGTACATTATCATTCCCACGCTCAGATTAGCATCGGTAGCAACTCAAGAAGACTGCATAATTACTAAGACTCCTTGAGGATTCTTCTCTCTCTGTTGTAATTCCTCAATGTGTCAGAATCTCACTCTTTCTTAAGTACCTTTCTTACTCTCAATTAGTTATTTAAGATCATTTAAAAATTTGGCTCTAATTTTGTGTGAGATGTCACTCTGGCTTTCAAAATTAGTCCCTCTTTACGGTGTTAAGGTTCCTACTGTGCTCAAATTAGCAAGATTTTCTGTTTATTTCATATTTGTGAACTTGGAATGCTGGTAGCAGTATGGTGCTAGAGTAGTTAGCTGACGGCTGTTGGGAAACCCAGCAGGTAGGGAGGTGACATGTTGAAACAAAATGACAAAGACAATAATTCCTTTCTGAGAGAAAGTTAAGATACAGAACCACATAGCTTCCTCCACCAACAATCAGCTCTATGGACCATTCACACAGATGACAAGAAAAGAAAATGGCTTTTATATACATGCAAAGTCTCTTCTGAAAAAAATCATATTTCATTTAAAGTGAATTTAAAATCATAACTAAACTATTCTATTGCTCATTGATAAACATCAAAATATGGTTAAGGATAATAAAATGGCTAAACAAATATTTGATATCAAAGATAATGCCTTTTAAAAAATCCTTCAGTAAGAAGCTTTTTATGCATAAGTATGTGTGTGTGTATGCCTGTGCACGTCTGTGTATACCCATCCCCTGCTTTCCCATTGAGATGTCTAAAACAAATTTACAATACTGCTAAATAAAATAAAATAAAATAAAATAAATGTTTAGCCATAATATTGTTAGCAAAAATAATCAGTCAATAGTATCATCATCTCAGTAGAAGCATAATATATGCATTTGTGCAGAAACTAGACACTTCCAACTCTTCGATTAGTCCTAATATAATGAGTGCAGGGAGATGTTAGATAGATACTAAGTAAATCTAGCACACACTACTAGCACCCAAATTGGTTTATTTCACATTTCTGTATTTTGGGGGAAAAGCAATTTCTGTATGACAGATGCACCTGGAGTTTGCTACGTGGCCTACACACAGAAAGGGCTGTAGAGTTATAGATTTCACGACAACAAGAAAATTGCATTTTATTCTTATTTGCTAAAAAAAAAAAAAGCATATTTTTTTCTCATGGAACATGTCTGGATTGAGTTAGTCCATGTCTACACAGAGTAAGTGAATAGCAGAGATGAAACACTGATCTGGGTACACCAAAGCCCCAGTAATCTGCTACTGTCAAAACTAGGACCCTACCAGCTACCTGCAATAAAAAAAAGAATATGTTGGCTAAATAAGCCATCAATCCTTCACTTCTCTTTACCTGTGTAAATATGGCCTCCATGTCTCAGTCAATGTCAGAGAGCTGCTCCATTAGGAAAATAACCTTTATCATCAGTATGATATAATTTTTTAAACCTAAAACTAAATGAAGTCCTGTGAGTGTGTGGCATAACAAGAACGCTTTCTTTTGGTCTCCTCAAGAAAGTCTTCACCTAAAAACAGAGTCCCAAAATACATGAAGCAAAAAATGGACAGAACTGGGAAAAAAATAGACAATTCAACAATAATAGTTGGAGACTTCAATACCCCACTATTAATAATGGATAGAAGTAGGCGGAAGATCAACAGGGAAACAGAAGACATAAACAACTATGAACCAACTATATGTAACAAACATCCATAGAAAATTCTACCTAACAATAACAGAATACACACTCTTCTCAAGGACAATGTCCAGGATAGACCATTTCCAGGCCACAAAACAGGCCTCAATAAATTTAAAAATACATTCTCCAACTACAAGGGAATGAAATTAGAATCAGTAACAGAAAGAAATTTGGGAAATTCACAAAAATGAGAAAATTAAACAGCATACTCTAAACAACCAGTCAAAAAGAAATCTCAAAGGAAATTAGAAAATACTTTGTGATGAATAAACATGAAGACATACAAAAAGTTATGAGGAAAATGTATAGTTGTACACACCTATATTAAAAAAGAAGAAAGATCTCAAATGAAATCTTACTTGGAGTTAATAAACCAGTTAACAAATCCCAAAGCTTGATTCTCCAATCAGACTGAGTGACTTCTACAGCAATCATTTTTACTCAGAAAAAGACACAGTATTTGAAACTGCATTACCTAGAATGTCCCCAAGTTATTTATCCATAGAATTTTTGGGAGAACATGATTTTCTTCTCAATGATTTCCAAAAGGAGGAAAGTGAGATCACATAACAAGAAGAAACAACTTTAAAACATAGGTTTTCTGAATTCAAATCTAGTGTTTTTTTCTCCTACACAAATAACTAGTTTTGTGAATGTAAGTTTTTAATGGCTTATCATATTTATATCTGCAAGCCACTAAATCTTTGGCTTACTAATTGCCATTCTCCTTTCTAGATGTCCACATGCATTTCCATGTACACATGAGGAATTATAAATTTTCTATGAAACTCAACAAAAGTGTCAGAACATCATTTTTCAAAAAAGCATTTTTTTAAAGACTCCAATGACAGAATAAATGATCACCACTTCCTCTACCAAGATCAGAGTGGGTGAATTTAGGTGTGGCGTGGGGAGCATGGTAGGGAAGAGAAACTGAGAGAAGCAAGGATGAATCTTGTTTCCTAAAACCATAAGGGAGTTATGAGAGACCCTGTCATGTGGTCTGAAAAATTTGAAACTCTGACCCAAGAAAGATAGGGGAGCACAGCCCATCTCCTTGCTGGTCAAGTGATCTAAGAAGGCAAAGCAGTGAGAAATTTGCATTGTAAAAGCAAACAGACATCAATCCAAGTCTAAAGTCTGCCTTCTACAATTTTTTAAAAAATTTTGAAATAATTATAGACTACAGGAAGTTGCAAAAATAGTACAAAGAGTCCCATATACCCTTCCCCCAGCTTCCCCCAGTGCTGACATCTAATACAGCTATTTACAATGTCAAAACTAGGGAATTGGCTTTGCTGCATTTCTGTTAAGTGAGTGACAGACCTTACTAAGTCTGTTTTTTTTTTCTTTTTGGTAAATCCAAGCATTTTAATGTAGGTAACTTCTCTTAGCCTCAGTTTACTCATCTGTAACATGAAGGTAGTAAGAGAAGCTACTTTACAGTACTAATAAGGATTCAATAAGATAGTGCAAGTGTACTGCTTACAACAGTAGCTGTCACACAGTAAGAACTTGACAAACAGTCACATTATAATTATTAAACAAGACTTTTGGGATTTCCTGTTTTGCTCTCACACTTTCTCTCAGGTCCTTCCTCCCACTTCCCTCTAATATAGGGATAGAATCTACCACCATTTGTAGTTTGACTAATCCCCAAAGACAAAAAAACTAGAAAAAACAATAGACTGCAGCCTACTTAAGGACTAAAAGGAAATTTAACTGAAGATACCTTTTTTCTTTTTCCTACTGAGTTTTTAAATCTTAGTTGTATTTTTTAAATCGAGCAGATTGAATGTAAGGCTGGATCCACCTGCTATAGTTTCCAAACCTAGTATGTCAACACTCAAGGAAAGCAGGGCTTTTTAAGAGCTGAGCTTTTTAATAGGTCTTAAATAGGTCTCTGTTTGGATGCATTTTTTGTACATACAAGAAAGGATTATACATACAAATAGGTCCAGGCACATCTAAAGCTCTCCAATCTGGGACCATCACACAATCCTGTTGGCCCTTGCCCCTAACTGTTTGTGCAAGCCCATCCAAGATCCCCATGGCTTTGGCACTGCAGATATATGCCAGTACCCAGAATGCTCTTAGGCCTTACCTCCTTCAAGGGTACATTTTAAGGAAACAAGTGCCTAATTTATAATGAGGAAAGAACTCTGCTGGGTTTTCCCCTAGCTCTGAAATTTTCATACTTTGAGAATGCATAAATGAGAACTTAATTTAAGGAATTTTTTTCCACCTCTTTTTTTCCTATTCTTTTTTTCTTTTTGCAAATTAGCTGAATTTTCAAAACCTGCCACCCACAAACAGTCTGAAACACTAAAGTGTCTGCTCTGTTTCTATCAACAGGTATTATTTGGGATCAGTTAGAAGGACAAATAATGTGTCCACTAATCAGCCAAACAGCTAGTATAGGCAACTTTGGTTCACTTTAACACTCAGACCTTTCTTCTATTCTCCTAGAGTCAGACAAAATAAGAATCATATTTGGATAGTTTCAGCTTTGATTTCAGATTAGGGCAGGTATCTCAAACCAAATGATCTCCAAGGACATTAGTTAGTACTAAGATCATAGGAAAATAACAAATCCTGGACATGATCCATTCTATACGACATGTAAGCCTGGTTTCCCAGTCTCAAGATTGATGTGCAACTGGATCAAAGACTTGGGGACGGGGGAAAGCGCCATATTTTTTATTTTATAAAATATACCAAAATAGATAAAAACCCGGCTTCCTATCTGAACTAAAAAGAAGATGCCTTTAGCTTTTGGGCCACTATCCCTTGTCCAATTCTAACTCCCCTTTTTCAACATGAACATATGTTTCCCTTAAAGTTACTTCTTTTTTCCTACCCTGGTGTTATGCAAGATCCCTGCTTATTTTGGCGATAGAAACAAAATAAGAAGAGCCACCCAGAGCTCTCCATTCCAAAGGGAGGAGCCTCCCAAGAAAAGCAAAGTTTTGCTGTTTTATTTCCTTTCAGCACTGCTGACCAGCAAGCGGCATTCTTTAGTGCGGAAATTCAGTACAGATGGGTGAGCTGGTCCTGAAATACCTATTAGAACCATAAATGTCAGGTGCGGACAGGGACTATCTCTAGGTTCACGATCACTTAGTGCTTGTAAAAGACAGGAATTGGCCAAAAAAAAAAAAAAAAAAAAAAAAAAAAAAGAGGAGTGAGGCAGTTAAGTAGGCTCAAAATGCAAAAAGAAAAGATGTTTTTCAAATTCAAACTATGAGGAAAGGAGATAGTTCAGAGACCACTCAGGAAGAACCAAACTCTCAGATTGAGAAGGCAAACCTTGCCTTTATTTCTATGATCAAAATCCTCATTAAAATAGCCATAGGCCTAGGAGAGATTTTAAAAACTAAGGAGGGGCTAGCCCACTCATGCAAGAAAAACAAAGAGAGGCTTGCATATAGGGTATGGGTTTCAGTGAGGATGCAAATACGCAGTGTAAGACTTAAGCACTCTCATAGTAGATCACTGTGCGCAAAGCTCCTGTGCAGATGGGGGAGTTAGTGATCTAAGCCTCACACTTGGAAAGGTTGTGTGACTGGAGCCATGATATATAAAGTAAGACCCAAGCGCCAAAGTTTTGATTTAGCCAAGCAAATGTGGCTGTTTTTGTTGGGTGGAAGAGGGATTTTTTTCACTGAGCAAAGAATTACGGTAAACATATGCTAACCATGACCACAGAAGAGCTGGTTGTTTTCATTCAAGGTTATTTTAAAGGAATAAATTTAATTAATAAAACCACACAGTAATAGGATCCAACCTTCCAATAAATCTGCTTGCTTCTATCCACAGACCTATTCATTAAAGAAGCACTTAATTGAGAAAGTTTCCTGACATTGCCATTAAGACTTCTTGGGGACCACTGATGTGGGGTAAGAATTTTCTGTCTCAAGGGATGCTTGAAAATACACGCAGACTTCACTTCTTATCTTATTCCTAAAGCAGTTCTCTTGCTCTATTAGCAAAACTTCATTATGATACATATATTATTTAGGTAACTAAAACCTAATTTAAAACAAAAAAATAGAAATTAATATTCTAATGGTTGAAAGATTGACCTCACATATAAATATCCCAGACTACATCTCTCTGTCAAACTGCATCTTTAAAAATGACTATAAGAATTAATATAATCCAGAACAGTTTGGGTTTTTAAAAATTCCTTATTTGGTTCTTTCTTTAGGAAGGAATGGGGTGGTAGGTAGGGAAGCTAGCAGGAAACTAAAATTATTCAGGCTGGCTGTCATTCAGATCTATCAAATTAGAGCTCAAAACACCACTTTAGCTTTGAACAACCAGCTATAAGTCTCTAACCCTTCCAAAATGAGAGTCACCTATGATTATTACTAAATGTTCCCAATTAAGAGAAAAAATCAAATTCATAAAACTCCAACTTTCATTGAGCTAAGCAAACTTCTGCATCTAACTTCAATATAGAAGAGTCTTCTAGATTTAGAAAAGCGAGTTTTGCATAAACTAGATGCTACCACTGAATAAGACTAAAGAAACAAGGTTTACTATTTCTGGTCTATGGTCATGTCAATATAATCAATCAACAAGATACTAAGTTTTTTGAGTGTAAAAAATAGTTTCTCTCTTTAATTTCTCTATTTCCCACAGAACTGCAACATAGCAATTTGTAAAGGCCAGACTTCAGTAAGCTTACTGAAAGAATATTTAATTCATCAACTCCATTTATTTCAATGGTTGCAATATCAGACAGGGTCCCAGTTGTTGGACCAGCTCTAAGAGCAGCTTAGGAGCCGGAGAGTGGGAGGCTGTGGGTGTTTCAACTTTTCCACCCATCAGTCTTCAACAAATTCCTATTAAACATCTCCTAGGTGCCAGCTACTGATTTAGAGTGTGTGCATGTGTGCGTGTGTGTACGCAGCAGAGGAGGGAGAAAGCGGTAAGGTGCCCTTTTGAATGTTACTGATACTTGATACAATCTTCAGGGGCAATTAACATAGATTTCAGGGCTCACTGAGGGTGGAAAGTTATGCTTGTGTGTACTCATTTGTTTGCTTTCCACAATGCTAAGTGTTACGTGCTAAGAATGGAAGGAAGGGAGGCAGAGACAGATAAAATAAGCAAGCAAGTTTTTGATACCCCAACTGCCCTTAAGTGATAATGAGTCATTCATTAGATAAGAAAGAGAAGGGACTACACAGGCCCAATCATATTTAATAAGCATCAATGCCTTCAGCTGTGAAAGAGAGACAGCCTTAATGTAACCCACTAATTTTCCCCAACACAGTCAAGATTCACTTCTACAAGTAACTCCAATATCAGAGACCACTGTGGTCAGAACTGGAATATAACCATGTGCCACTACACTAAATTATGCTTAAATAAAATGCAATGCATCCATCATATTTGTATAATGCAGAGATTAAATCAGCTACAATTTTCAAGCCTTAAAAGAAAATTCCAAGCTTTTAAGTATATTACTAGTGAAAGATAACGTGACAAATGTCACAATAAAAAAATAACTTAGTAAGAGGAAATAATTCTTTATCCTTCCTTCATTTTCCTTATGAAATGTATCATTTTCAAGTAATGCATTTCAACATACTTAGCCATAAATGTAAATTTGTTTTGATAAAATGAAGAGCCTTTTAATCCAAATTGCACAGTGATGCTTCTACACTGATCTGTTATAACTTAGTAATCAGAGTTAACAGACTGCCTAATTAACCAAGTCATCATTTGCCAAGATCCAAATATGGGATGAATTTTGGGCCAAGGAGAAAATATGATGGACATGAAAATTATTAATTCAGGGAAGCATTAAAAGCATGTGGAGTTAAAGTTCTTTGCTAAATCTCACCATCTTTAATATCTTTAATTTTTATAATGTAAGTAATACATGAAAATAAAAAATATATTCTATTCAGGGCACACAGAAAAACATTTTTTAAATCTATAACTTAAACTGACACAACTAAATTAATTTTTAAGCCTTTGACAACCTATAGGGTAAAAATCACAGATGCACTCTGATAATAATGAACACCATCTACGGAGGACTTACATGTTCAGTGTTTCATGGGCTCGAGATATTTATTCTCCACTTCAGTCCTAATGCCTCGAAAGGAACTATTTCTATCCTCGGGAATCAGATCAGAAAACTGAGGTTCAGAATATTTAGTTGACCTTAGGAATGTATGAATAAACAAATAATATCTGCTCCTTTCAAAATTCTTAGGGAAGAGATATTAGGAATTCTGTGTTTTAACTCACCAAAATTTTACCCATAGAGGCTTTATCCATTTATTTATTATGTACTTACTAGAAGGTAGGAGATTGGGGCAACCTGAAAGATGCCGTGTGGCTCACCTGCACAAAAATTTTTCATTATCAGCTTACTATTCACATCACTCACCTTGTTGATGTGACCTAAAAGACATGTGCATTTTAACTTGGCTAAGATATATTATAAGCCAATTTTCCTAGATAATGCAAAAGTAAGTTTGAATATAATACAGCATTTAATCCAAGAGAAAAGATGGTAAGTCCACCAATATGACCATTTTCCCCTTGGCTATTTGGCAACTCCTATTCATCCTTTGAGGCCCCAGCCAGACCTCATTGCCTCTGTGAGCCCTTCCAATCTCTTTCCCCAGGTCCCCTCCACAACCACATAAACACAATTCATCAGTATTCTTGTAGCTTTTCTATGACCGTATGATAACTGACCTTTCTGTGTACCTTGCAGATATAAGCATGTTGAAATCGAGTATCTTGCCTTAGGACCCCGAACAGTGACAGACAGAAGATGGACAGCTGGACAGAAGGATGAACAGGAGGAAGGCAGGCAATGACTGAACTCCAGGCTCCTTGAGGACAGAGGTATGGTAGTATTTCTGAGGCATAGCCCACTTTCAAGGTAGTCGATGTCGTTGGAGATGTCCTAGTATTAGGCAGACAGCATCATGGGAGCAATCTCACAGACGGCATTCAGTCATGAGTAAGCTGACTGTGATATTTAGACTTTACTTCCCCTCTGTAATTCTATGTATTTACCATGCATCAAGTATAGTACCCTGTGTGGCACACAAGTACAGTCCACCTTCCCAAAATTCTGCTCCCTCTTCTGGAGCCAGCACACTTATCCCCTACTTTCCACAGTTTTGTGTAGGTCAAACACCACCCATGGCTTTAGAGATGGGCACATGACCAGAGCCAAGCATGCCATCACACCTCCCTCCACCCAGTCCTGCTCCAGCCCAGAGAGTGTTTCAGTGACAGGCATGTGGCACACACCTGCCTAATCACAGAAGCAGGAAGATCAAAATTCTGTGACAGCTGCTAGAATTCTTCAGAAAAGATTCCTTTCTGCTGGAGTTGCTACAAAGACTGATTCATGAATGGTTATTATACTACAACCTGGGAAACACGTCCGTGAATGATTCCAAAATGGAACAAGGCACAGCCAAGAGACTGAGACCAAGACTTAATGACATGATCTGAACCCTTTGCTCCAGATGTCCCTGAGGCTAGGTCTACCCTCTGACTTTTCAATACCATGAGCCAATTAATTCCCCTTTATGCTGGTCACTCATAACCAGAGAGACCTAACGAACAGTGGGCTCAATACTGGAAGGCACAGATACATTAAAAGTGGTCTTTTACTAATATTTGAAGGTCGAAGTCCTTGGCATACTCTTAGGAATCTGTAACTCTACTGACCAAGGAACTAAAGGTTTTCTAACTCTGCTACCAGTATTACCTCTAAGTACCCCATATCTTCTCCCTAATAAATAAAAAGTCTCCCAGATGAATTTTTCCAAGAACTAAAGGGACATTCTGAACCTGCTTGCTGGGAAAATGACCCAGATATAGGGTTGATGCTTTGGGAAGGAGACCCTCACACTCGCCACACTTTTTCACGCAGGTGATTTAGCAGAACAAATCATTTGTTGAGTGGTCAGAGGCTAATATGAAATGAGGGCTACGAAGATGAGGTTAATTAGAATAATGTACCGGAGAAAAATGACTCAAAGATCTAAAGAAAATGTTCTAATAGGCACATCCAACTGGAGATAGAAGAATGCCAATTAAGTGGTTGTCCTTGTTCCCAATCATATTGGGACATACTTTTATTTCCCATAGCTCTTCCATTAGCAAAAAGAATTAAAACATTTGAAAAATTCTAGTAAGATCAAGCAGGGCCTATCAGATGGCTCTGAAGTATAAAAGCTCAACATGCAGTGTGGAAGCAGTCCCAGAGTGAAAAATGCATGGTAAAACAAAACAATGCCTGCAAGTCAACACCCTGGGAGAAAATGTTTGCAGGGGGAGGACCACATGGCATAGTGGATAAGAGCCCCGTACCAGAAGAAGTACCTGGGTTCGAATCCCAGCTCTGCTCCATTTAAGCAGAGATGTCTGGGTGAGTCATTTAAGCTCACTATGCCTCAGTTTCCTCATCTGTAAAATGGACTTTTTCAATCACAATTACCTCAGAGTTACTGTGAGTTAATAAAGTGCTTAGAATCAAGTCTGGCAAACAGTAAATTCTCAGTAAAGGTAGCTACTGTAGGGTAGAGTTTTCACAAGTTAGAGTGTTTCTCTTAAACAACTGTTGTTTATCAGAATTTCTCAGGATTAGATTTTTCATGAGTTTAGAAAATTCTACTTCCACAGCTCAATACTTTTTAAAGGAGATGGGGAAACTAAGCATGCAGGATATCGGTGATAGCATGAAATGCTAATTCTTCTAAGTACATACATCTAGATAAACTCAAGAAAGCCTAAATATGACTTATTCTAGAAGCACAATTCCAAAGAAATTGCCATGTTTAGGAAGCAGAACAAGAGTGGGAGAATGAGCTTGTGTCACCATTAATGAATGACTGGGGAGAGGTAAGGACAGTGTTGAGGCATGGGCTCTCCTGATCAGAACAGCCAGAGTGAAAGGTTTATGGTCTGTGAGAGCTGGCTGGCATCAAGAGATTCAACCTGGCACATCTTAGTCAGAGCCACCTGGCACTGAGACACTGCTGCGCTGCACTGGACTCAGACAATGCAGCAAAATTTTAAAACATTAACAAAAAAACCCTCCGAAAGCCCATAATGTTCCCCACTGCTACTCAGGCACCAGGGTCTTGTGAAGAGGGCAGCTGGAGGCGGCTCCAGGCTGTCAAGCCTCCCATGTAAACAGTGCTAACCAAGTCTCATGTTACATGGATCTGTTTCCCCTTTTGTGAACTGTTATTTCAGTTTCTGAAATGATATTTGGAGACAGGGGTGTTATGTAGTTTTGGTGATATAAAAAAGCTGGGTGTTAGCTACTTTGAAGACTGTTAAGAGTCTAACAAAAGTTTTTCCTGACTTGTTCATTTACCTTGACTGAAACTCACTGGGTTTTTTTTTTTTTTTTAAGATTTTCCCTTTATTAGAATTCAAAACTCACGGAATTTTGTCTTTTTCTTTCCTAAAAGCTATATTAGTAACCAAATTCAATGCCTTAAGCTGTATTTTAATCGTGTCCTTTTATTTTTATAAGTTGAGAGAATATAAATTATAAATAAATAAAATAAATGGTTATTTTAATTTCTTAGAGAATCATAGTTATGCCTTACATCATGTAAATAACAGTATGTGATTTGATATATTTCATCTTTTTCCAACAAAAAGTTATGTGACAGAGAGAGAAAGTCGCATCTCTCTCTGTGCTTCAGCTTTTACATAAAATATTCACAATGAACAACACATGTCAACCATTGACATGAAGAAACAATATAGCAAAATATAGATCATTTTCTTTAAGCAGGTGAAAGAAATCGGTGTTAACAATGAAGGATATTTATATCTAATTCATTTCAGTCTATACAGATTTAGGTTTTCTATCAAAAGAGAAGTATATGAATTTTCAGGACAGATATATCAAAGGTACATTTAAAAGAAACAGAGACAATTTAAAGGAAATTCAATACACTCTCTATTACAAGGCTCTGATTAACTTAAGGGTGAAACGTATCCCCAGCAAGGTGGCTTAAAGACAGTGTAGCACCCCAAACTCCCAATTTCCAAGGTTTTGTGGATGTGGGGCAGGCTCCAAACACTGACCCATCACAGTGTTTGAGATTTATAACCTGTATTATCTGAAGAAGGTCATAAACATCCAACAGTCAATGTCAACAATGAACACAACGGTACTTTAAAAAGTTTATGGAAAAATAGAGTTAAAAGATAATACGAATCTTTCTATGAACTGTTTGAAGTTCCCTCGTACAAAACAAACTATCCCACTGCTTGCTCATTTTATACTTTTTTAGTTTTAAAGTTAATTCGGTGCGTGAAACATGAGCAAATATAATTGGGAATCAAGGTTCTTTGCCATTTTCATCACCTTTAAAATAAAGATTGTGAGAGCTCGAGATGAGTTGTCAGTGCAGCTCCCAACAGCTTCTGCTGACCTTTCTAACTGAACAGCACTGTTATTCTGTTCCAGATCCCATGCAAAGCCCTTTGCAGATACCATCTTATTTAATCCTTGCTATAATACTACTACCTAGGTAACTGATTACCTCTGCCTCAAAGAAGTAAACTGAGGCCCAGAGAGATAAAATAACTTGTCCAAGGACAAAGAGCCAGTGAATGAAGAGTGCTGGGATTTGAAGCTTGGAATCCAACATCCTTAATTAACCTGCCCCCCCCCCCCCAATACGCTTTTGACCCAAATAGAAAATGGTTCTGTCTTCATGGAAAATGACATACAACCCCTTCTGGATGGGACACACAGACTATCAAAGACTTGCACAGTGTATAATGGAAACTTTCCAGAGGAAACCCAAGGGCAGTATCCTATTCCTACAGTAAAGGGGGTGTGTGTAGCTTCATTTCTTCTCTTACTCCCTCACCCAGATGCAGTCCTCTTAGATACCCTGAAAACATAGAGGTTCACAGGGAAATCCCAAAATATGCTCTGACTGATTCAACAAACACTAACTGTGGGCATGCCCCCATGTGCTAGGGTAAGCCACACTGAGTAAGACAGACCTGCCCCTTGCTTATTACCTGGTAAACAGGTGTATTCACAAAGCGATAGAAG
This sequence comes from Galeopterus variegatus, assembly GCF_000696425.1. Taxonomy (NCBI): domain Eukaryota; kingdom Metazoa; phylum Chordata; class Mammalia; order Dermoptera; family Cynocephalidae; genus Galeopterus; species Galeopterus variegatus. The sequence goes on along the minus strand of NW_007726155.1, from coordinate 590,260 downwards.
CTGGAATATATGGAACAAACACAAGGCTTGGAACAAAAATAACAAGAAAAGGGGGATTTCCTTTAATGTGGGTGGTCAGTGAAGGTATCTCCAAAGAGTTGATAGTCGAACTGAGCACTAAGGAATGAGAAGGAGAGAGCCATGAGAAGCACCGGAGTTATTCCAGGCGAAGAGCACTGTGGTCCACAGGCAAGGGAGATTTTATAGGATCTGAGCACAATTATCACATTCAAATAAAATACTGGAAACCACATAGCAAAAGCTCAAAGTTTCTAAGAGTCTTTTGAACAGGCAAGATCTTGAAGCCACTATCTCTACAGAGTGAACCTGATGAAAGCAAGCCTATATTAGGCAGACTATGAGTCCCCAAAACCATTGATTCTGTAATATGGGGTCACTGTTAACGAAATGATCACTGCAGGCTGCTAATTATAGGTGGTGTGACTCCTACCCATCTCAGACAACCACAGTCATATGGTTGCTACTGCTTCCCAATCTTGGGACACATCACCACCTGGGCCATCCCTGAGCACTGCTGACAAACTTAACCTGTCACATAGCAGCTTCTGCATGCAGATGACACTGTTCTTTGAAGCCCATTCCAAGAAGATCTGTGGGGGACCAGGGCCTGCTTTGCAGAATCAGCACAGAGGCAGGGACAGGGCGTGACATAGGAGAAGATGGACATCACATAGCATCAGCCTGCACAAGCGAAACCCTACAGTTTCAGATTAGCATCAGCAATACCAACTTGAGAGCAGTTAGTGAATACTGCTTGCTAGGCAGGCCCACTGTCTGACTAAGTAAAAAAAAGGAATGAAAAAGGAAACACATGTCTCTCAGGCTAAATTGTCAAAATGGGACCCAGAGATCTAAGCTCTGCTAACAGGTCAGTTCAGTTATATTCATGGCTGCAGATGTCCTTGAAGATGGCATCAGGCCACCTCCTAAAGCTCTACTTAAATTTACAAGAGAATACAAGGTGAGAAGCAATAGATTGTAAAACATCTATCAGAAAACAACGCCCAATGAACCAGCCACAGGATGGTAAAAACTCCTTGAAGACAGGGATTCTGCCATATCACCTGGGGTGCCTAGCACAAGTACCATCTCACTAACTCATCATAGCAAGCTAGCTATTTTGATCCCCATTTTCCAGATAAGGAAGTCATGTACCAGAAAGGTTAAGTAACTTGGTCAGGGTTCCTCAGCTAGTAAGTGGAAAAGGCAGAATTTGAATCTAAGTTGATTTGACTCCAAAGTGGACACTCTTAACCATGCTGCTAAGCTATATCCCTAGGACTTATTCAATAAATGATTGTGAATGCATCAACTACCATATGTTTCATGAACAACCATCACAGGCTGGTACAGCCAGACTATACTATAAAGCATAGGGAAGTGTCATTCTGTGCATTCCATGAGATAGAAATTTTCACAAGAATAATGTATGGTCTAAAATAGAAAATTTGGACAGTGATGGCTCACTTGTCCCCCCATCCTACCCCCAAAGTAAGCTTTCAGCAGAGATATGGGGAGTGGCAAATCACAGAGATGTAGGGTGGATAGTTCTGTCCCACCTCTGAGTCTACATAAGAACAGAGGGATGGTGCAAAGCCATCAGTAATGTCCCCTACACATATTGGGGAGAAGAGAATTGTGTGTGAGCCTACATGTGGCTAGGACCCCACACTGGTAACCCAAGCCTTAACAAAAGCTTATATCCACAGAAAAGAAAATCCTTTAGCATATTCAGGAGTTTAAATTTTGGTTTACAGCTCTCTTGAGAAAGAAATTTACTTCTCAGATTTACCATGGCAGTTTCAGCAAGAATATTATGGTTCTAAAATATTTACTGAGATATCTATCTCTGCTAAAAGTCGAATAGGCTGAAATTCTAACATGTAAAATACAAATAAGACACATGTCAACAGAAGGCAGAAGGCATTCACTGAAAATAAATGAAAATTAAACATGCAAGAAAACTGCAATCATGATTTTGTGTAAGTAATCACAATGATGCTCATGAATCACTCGTCTTTCCTTTCTTAGTACTAGAATCCAGAATGTATGTGGGACACCAAATTGCTCAAGAGTCAGGATGCATTTCCCAGACACCCTTAAAGTTAGGGATGACTAATAGGATGTAAGTAGAGTCACTGGGTAAGGCTTCAGGGAAAGCTCTTTAAAGGAGTCTGTCTCAACTGGAAGGATTACTCTTTTCGTCTCTTGCATTTCCACCTCTTCCCTTCAAGATGCAGAGGTAATGGCCAGCGAGCCAGCAGCCATAATATGTCCTTGAGGAAGAAGCAACACACTTGAACAAACAGAGCAGAGAGACAGAAGGCACAAAGTGCTCTCCCTGGATGTAGTCTTTTATGAGATAGCATATGCAAATAATTTTTTATCCTTATACAAGAGTACTTCAAAAAATTCATGGAAAAATAGAAACAAAAGGTAATAAAAATCATATAGCAGCATCTCTGTTACTAGAAAACAATTCTTAACTGATATAATGATATGAAAACATATCTAAAGGCTACACTATGATTTTCTGTGAGGAAAAAAAAAAATTAGAAAATTCATGAATTGGGATTCTGATTACCCCTCTATTCCCAAAGCTGTTTGTTTAAGTATGACTTTCCTTCTTAATTAGTACTGCTAGTCTGGAGAAGCATATTTGCTAAGCCTGTCTCTATGTTTTGACATGCAAGACTTGTGAAATTCAAACATACTTGTAGACACCCAAAGCATTATTATTTATTAAGACCTATATTAAAGGTAGACGATCTTACGGCACTCTCAGATTCTGATGATTAAAGAAAATTTAATCATTCTTCATTGGCATTTGATCTTTAGCCTGCCATAATCTACCCATATATCCCTTCATCCATATTGGATACTAAAAACACATTTCGACAGCTTGTCCATCAACTGTAAAATCGAAGGAGCGTACAGACAAACCACATTACTCAGAAAATAAAAGCTCTTTCCCCTACACTCATTTAGTTCATGAAAGCCTAGTGTGATTCAAAAGGTGAAGAAGGTATACCCCACCAGGTGAACCGAATGACTGTAGAGCCATCCATCACGTTTGTAAGGAGTTTCGAAATTTTCAAAATGCTTTCGCACACAATGTATCTTGTTTCATCCTTACACCATGACCCTGAGAGGCAGTAAGGGTGGGTATTTTTTATTCTTGTTTCTCCCAGAATAATGATTTGTTCAAGGTCAGAGGGACTGGTCCCCAGCAAGGTGTCAGGATTAAAGGTCATACATCCCCTTTTGATACATCAGATCAAGGGGCAGCAAACTACGGCCTTCAGACTAAACACAGCTCATGGCCTGTTTCTGTGAATAAAGTCTCACTGGAAGGCAGTCCCACCCGAGTGTTTGTGTATTGTCTCTGGCTACTTTTGTGCTACATCAGCAGAGCTGGCTAATTGCAAGAGAGACTGTACGGCCCATGAGGGTGACAATATTTACTACCTGGCCCTTGACAGACAGTTTGCCAACTCCTGTTTTAGGTCACCTTGCTACAAAGAGGATCCAAGGTATAGACTCTATTCTTGAAAACCACAGAGTTATCATGGCAGGCTATGAGTGCTAGCTTTGGAAGTAGTGCCAGATAAAGAGACAGTCCGTGATCTTCTGTGAGATTACTACATTGACTTCTGTGTCACCTGCAGTAGCGGATGGCAATTTTTACGTGGTACACAATACCAATGTACTCACCCGGAACTTTTAACGTGTCTCACAGCCATAAAAAGCCTGGGGTCACTGGTAGGGGGCATGCATAATGCCACAGGACTGCAACACACAGAGAGACACTGTAAAGCAAAAAGAACAGAAGAGGTTAAGTGAAGGGGCAAACAGGCTTCAAAAGCCACAAACATGCAAGCCTTGGGTATTCTTTGTTGACACATTACATTTTCCTTTAATATATAATCATGCATCAAAGCATCTATTTTGTCCTTTCCCTTCTAGAATCAGCATTTACTCTAGCTTATAATCTGAGTTATATTATAGCATTATAGTAGAAGGATGAAAAATGGATTTATATAGCCAAGTAAGGTTGACACTCTTGAAGGCACTGAAATTCACTCTGGAAGTGTAGGTTTTTTTTTTTTTTTTTTTTTTGTCTTTTTATGTGACCGGTAAGGGGATCGCAACCCTTGGCTTGGTGTCGCCCACACCGCGCTCAGCCAGTGACGTGAGCGCCGCTGCGCTCCCAAGCGCTACACTCTCCGGAGTGCGCCACGGGGCCGGCCCAGAAGTGTAGTTCTTTAAACTTCCATAATTTCTTACTACTCAAGATAATAAGCCTCATAATTACAATGCTAACACATCCTGAGAAATAAGTTTTGGTCTTTTAGTCTCTGTCAATATATCTAGCAGAAGCAACAGGAGGAAATAAATACAGACACAGGTACCCCCTAAAAAACAGACAAGCTCTCTCCTGCCAGCCAAATACAAAATCTTACTTGCCACTGTTAACAACTCTTTTTTCAGCTGCACTTCAAATGCAGAGAGAGGGTGTGACACAGACTTCTCATGGAAATAACGTGTGCATGTGCTGAGGCTGCAAGCTTTCATGGCTTAGTTCGGTTATTAGTAGAATGTTTACCAAATCCAATTCCAAGTAAGTCAAAGTTGCTGACAGATAAGTCAACTCATCCTCGAGCACGTTCAGAAAGTTTCTACAAATTGCTGTCGGTAGCAAGGTTTCACATGCCAGGTCTTTTCTGCATAGAACCTTGAGATGGTAATGCCACCTGTACAACCCTCAAGATTATAAAAGGGACTCTCTCCAATACAAGAAAAGCAGGAGCGCTTTGTGGGGTATGTGTGTGTGCATGTGTATGTGTGCTTATGTGCGTGTGTGTGTGTGTTTCTCCTTTAACAGTAAACGTAGGCAATACTCTGTGAATGTACATGGTTTCTAACCTAATCAGATGGAGAAGTTGAAACCGAAAAGGAGACACACAAAATTTTATGATTTGAATAGTCACGTATCTCCCGAAACTATGTGGGTTGCCCGTCTACCAGAACTCAGAAGACAGTTCAGACATGGTGCTCCTGGTGGCATCTCTCCTAGATGGGAGATAAATTCAGGTCACGTTTTCCCATACTGTTTTCCAGGTATCAGTTGTCTAGTGTGCAAATCCAGGTATCAGTTGTCTAGTGCAAAACTGCCAAATATAGCAACAGTGTAAGAATCTCCATTCTTACACAAGGATAATGTGCTGTGTTGGCATTATTCTTCTGAAACAAGGCAGCTTAAGACTATGAAAGAATGCATCAAAAATATTTTCTAAGATAATTTCAGTTGGCAAAGGCTGTTCAAACTTAATTGGTGAACTCATTAATGAGCAACTGTCACCACAAGAAAGAGGACCATTGTCATCTACTTATCACAGCAATGAGATAACAAAGTTAATTATATTTTTCAATGGATGTACACTCGCTTCCTTTTAGATTCTACATTTCCAAACATTTGTTCTGACACCCCATGTGTTTGTTCCTTTTAACAAAAAACTATCAGCTGTGGACTCCTCAAGGAAAAGTCGGCAGATCACAACCCTCACATCAGGGCCAAGCAATTGAAAAACTTTTCCACCCTCTATTATCTACTTGTAAAACATTATAAGCCTGTAAACTAGTTAATTTACGAGCCGTGTTAATAATTTGCTCACACTTGATCACAGGTTTTGCAAACACAGTTTTCAGGGATGTGGGAGGATAATTTGTAGGTCCAGCTTCTCTCCTAAGGGGACACTAACTGATTTGACACAGTAACATGACATTGATGGCGGGGCACACTAATGACCGCACTCTAAGACATGGCTGTCAGCCTGTCGTTCCAGTGAGAAGCTGGCTTGCTTTCACGGCTGCTCGGGACTCGATGCTCAACTAATTATTCAGACAGCGACATTAATGAGAGCCCTCATGTTTATTTTCAACATACTAGCCAGCGCTTAGCTTCCATTTGTCTGATATGGTCAGTGATTAAAATGTGTTTCATGAATAGTAGTAAATTTGAACTCTCATATAACAAAGAAGCATTGTAGAAGAATAAGGAACAGCTGATTGGAAAACCAACCTGGTCAACTCAACTTGTTTTCTGCCTCAAATATCATGGACAAAGTGACAGGTAGTAGAGAATGACATAAGTACCAAGGAATGTGAAAGGAATATTTTTTAATTACACATGTCCATGGACAAGCTTCACTTTTGACCAAGGGCACTGAATCAAAACATGGTCAAGAGCAACTTCTATCTCAAATAAACTTCACTGACTTTATGATACTAAATGAAGTTTTGTTTTGCTTTGTTTTTCTGGCAGCTGGCCAGTACAGAGATCCAAACCCTTGACCTTGGTGTTACGACACCACGCTCTAACCAACTGAGCTAACCAGCCAGCCCTGAATGAAGATTTTTAAGTTAGTGTTTCCATGGAACAACCAAAAGTTTTGCTTTAATATACTTTTTCAACCTTGCAAAAGTTTGCTCTTTGATTAAACTGTCTCCAATATGATCTTTGCAAACATCAATAAATGCAGTTTGTTTTTTTCCCCAAATCTATTGTAAAACTGTACTGTCCAGGGTTTTCTGACAAGTGTCTTTTAATATCCTCTTACACATCTTGTTTCTAGTCTACTAAACCTTGTAATCAAGTTCTTTCTACATTAAATTAAATTTCTATTTTGGTATGATAAATTTTGTCCTTCGTTTTATGGTGATTATAATCCTAAAATATTCATATAATCATAACTTAAACTGAATAACTTTTAAAAAGGGTATGCTTAGGGGCCAGCCCGGTGGCGCATGCTTGGGAGCGCGGCGGCGCTCCTGCCGAGGGTTCGGATCCCACATACAGACCGGCCGCTCACTGGCTGAGTGAGGTGCGGGCGCAACACCGAGGGTTGCGATTCTGTTGCTGGTCCCGGTCCAGTACAGGCGCGACACTGAGGGTTGCAATCCGTTGCCGGTCACGAAAAAAGGAAAAAAAAAAGGGGGGGGGTATGCTTAGATCTATTAGAGGTATTGAAAAATTGAAAATGCTCTTGGTGTGGTTCACTGTAGAATGTGCAATTCAAATTAAATAACAGCGGTAGTATTTAAACAAATGTTCTATCTGCCATCGTGGCTAAAGAATTCTTCTCAATACTGTGTATGACTTCTGATTTCATAAAATAGTAAAAAAAATATGAGTCAATGTAGATCACTTTGAGAATGAAAATGCATTGCATGTAACATTTCTTAAGTATGTATTTCTAAACTTACTCATGCTGAGATAGATCTGTAATTTTAGAATGCCAAAATGCCTAAATGGCACACACACAACATGTAAGAAGCAGATTCAGACTGCGGGCTAATTTTTAAAATATATTTAAACAAGTATCCAGATAAATTGTTCCAAGAGAGCATGAATGTCTCCAAATGCTGCTATTTCCCTGGGTACCTGTTACAGACAGATCAGCATCTCTGGACAGTTTATGTGTGGTAAACAGTTGTCCTCCATATTAATCCAAGAAAATATGGTCAGTCCGTGGCAGAGACTGGCGAGATGCTCATCAAGTCCATTTCTTCTTCTTCCTGGGCAGCAGCTGGAATTTATCTCCCAGAATCCCTTGTAGGTAGGCAGGGCCTACGACTGAGTTCTGGCCAAATAAATGGAAGTGGGTATATGCTACTTTTGTTCCGATCCTGAAGCCTCCTCCACCATCCTGAATGCTGTCTTCCCTTGATTGTGGGCCCAGAAATCTAGTGGCAAACTCCTAGTTCCTGGAGATAGTGAAGTCACTGAACGAGATGAGCCAAGGCTCTGAAAGACCACATGCAGCAGAGCCACCACCACCCATCCCCCATCAACCAGCACTAAACTGCAAGGTGCCTAAGAAATAAGCCTGCATTGGGTTAAGCCCCTGAGATTCAGGAATATTTGTTACAGCTACCAAGATCTCTTACCCAAATACACAGACCTTTCTACTTTACTTCTTCTCTGGGCAATCCTAAGTAAGCAAAAGTACTGTAAATTTAGAAAAATTCCTGAAGACATTTCATAATTGTGATTATTTGCTTCTCTACCTAAGCTAAGGGTAGAAAAGGGAAAGGGAACCAACAGCTAATGTATTCCCCAAATGTGTCAGGCATGTCTTTCCTTTACTCATTCTTCACATGGCCCAATGAGGAAGTTTGATTCCCATTATATGGATGAGAATTCTGAGCCTCTAAGAAATGAAATACAAGCAAATGCTACAGAATGTTAACCTAGTTGATATTTTTCTAGTTGAACGCCTATTGGCTTTCAATATCCAAACTTTATAGAAAATGTATATTTCCAAACAAAACATTTTTTGCTGTTGCCTATAAAAGAAAAAATTCTATGATACTCCCCAAATACAGTATTTTTTTAAAAAATGGGTGAGGAGAAATTGTAAAGTTGCAATACAATTGGTAGAATGTCAGAAACTTCCATAGAGGTTTTTGTTTGCCAGCAACTAAAGAGATGTGTCTCAGATGATCTTGGTGATTTTTTTTTAAAAAAAGCCACATTTCAAGCAAAACAAATGTATGTTGAGAACATATTTACTGTTGAGTAATCAATGTCTGAAACATTTTTACATCTTTAATGCAATAGTTGTTTATATAAGGCATTTTACTACATTTTAGAACAGAGGTTGGCAAATATTTTCTGTAAAGGAAAATATAGTAAATATCTTAAGCTTTGCAGTTATAAGCCCTCTCTGACAACAACTTAACTCGCCATTACTGTAGGAATGCAACCATAGGTAACCATAAGTAAACAAATCTGTGTGTTCCAATAAAACTTTATTTACAAAAACTGGCGGTGGGCTGGATTTGACATGCAGGACATAATTTGCCACCTTCTACTTTAAAATGCTGATTGGGGATTTTACATACTGACACATAACATATTATAATTTTTCCTATGTATAATTATTTTCACTACTCAGGATATCTGGTTGCCAGAAATGGATTTCTAATATTAAGGGGGAAGTAGCCTTAATTTGCCAAAGGTTGAATAAAAGACAGTTGGTGGGGCTCAGTTTCCACCAGAGGTCTAACCCCACTGCCCGTTCTTTTCTCTAAGACATGCCACATTTCAAAGGGCTCATGCACCCACATAAAGAGGCTATTGACATCCAGTGCCATTCTGAACAAAAATCCTAGTACTATTTGTAACAAAAAGAAAAAGCAGTCAGTACAGTCAAGCTCCTGTGTTAAGGTAACATAGTTAATAGTTACCTTAAAGTGACCTCATATTAAGGCCTTCTTTTTCTAAAAATGCAAAATAAATACATACATTTTTAAAATGTCACTGGAAGAATAAATGCTGGGAATCCAGAGATGACATCTTCCAAAAGTTTCAAAATCATGCATGAAGTTTCCCTAAATTAGAACCAAACAGCTTTCTAGGATTTGGAGGATATTCTTTGTTAACCAATTTCAGGGTAGAAGCTATGTGTCCAGTGATTGAATATGCCAGAAATAATGTATCAGATATATTTCCCCATTACTTCACCGAGAATGTAAAGTTATTGTAATGAAGATGATTCACTTTTTTTTTTGTTTGTTTTTTAATGGCAAAGCTCAGAGACATACATACATAGACTTTTAAAAAAAAAATCTCAGTTCCCTATTAATGTTTTATTATAACAGTTAAGGATACAAGATAATTTGAGCATAAAATGGATAAATTTCATGAATCTGTTTTACCTAAAATGTCAAACAAAACCAAGTAAGTGACAGTCCAGTCTGACAAAGGAATATTTTGTAGTCATTAAAAATGATACCGGGAATGGGAAAATGTGTGTAAATGCTTGTTACGGTGAAATAAGCAAGATGAAAAAATTTTATCTACAGTAATCTCAACTGCCTAAAAACATGCACTAAAGAAGAATAGAAAAAAGTAAAATGAACAGTATGTTCTCCAGAGGAATGGGATTAGATAATATTTTTCTTTAGAATTTTTTGTTATTTCCTAGATTTTCCAAAACAAAGTAATTTCTAAAATATTGGTTATACAATTTGAAAAAGTTTTCTGAACTTCGAAAAGAAGAAATTTGTTGCATGTTTACGCTCATTTATTAATGGCTTTTGACTGCCTTTTTCCCAAACTAGAAGTGTCTTGAGAGTAGATTCCCATTATCTGTTATGCTCCACACATAGGTGTTTATGGCATCTTAGGCACTCAACATTCCTTGCATAGACCACCTTACTTTTTAAAGTCTTCTTAATGAGATTCCATAAATAAATAAAATTTTTATACTTCAAGCCTTTAAAAAGAAATTAAATACTTTTGTTTAAAGAGGTTGATTGCTTGCAGATTATAGCTGTAAATAAATTGCATGATGCCAAATTATACTTTCTCCTCTTTCCTTTTTCCATGATGGCACACAATAATTTGTCTTTTAATAACTTCAAACAATTCTGAGTCATTTCCTCATTAAAAAACAAAATACATCTTGATCGCGAAGCTTGGCATTTCATAAATGTTTACCCCAAACGCACTGCCTGCTCTGAGGCTGGAAGGTAAGCTCCTGATTGACGAGCGACTTCTGTGCGGGAGGGAGGTCTACCTCTCCTGTCAGCTGACAAGGGTGCCATGCTGCTTTCGCAGTCACTCTCTCCTATGCTGGCTCTTTTCCAACAGCCAAAACACACATGACAAATGTGATCATCATCATTCACCATTGTTTCTCTCTCTGCCACACACACATGCACGCTCACTCTTGCCTTTACTGCCTGCTTGCTTCCCCTCAATGGCTCCCCAGTACTCTCTGGAAAGAGACCAAAGCCTTCCTATGGCTCACACGGCTCTGCATGAACTGGCCTCTGCAGAACTTGCTGGCCTCTGGCTTAACTACACATCTCCACTGGCCCTGCCAAGATTCTCACTGAGCCTCTGTACTAGGCTGGAAGGACAGCAGGGAAGGAGCCTGAAGACTAGAGGAAGATTTCAGCTCCTATCCTGAGAACCACCATCATCCGCATGACAGTGGGGAAAACAACATATCTTTCTTTTAAAAATAGTGCATCATCAAGTAAACACTCATATTTTCTTCCACTTAATATTTACCATGAACTCTTCCCGTGTCATTCTTTGGAAGAGATTAGTAAACAAAAACTCAAGTCTTAAAAGCAACTTCAGTCTCCTCCTCAAGACATAATTTGCCCACGGGTCCTCTGAAAGCAGGAAAGCGTTAGTTAGTCCCCAGCAACACCACTGAGCTCTTTTCCCCAGGCTGTCTCTTCCCCTGGAGTAGAAGAGAAAAATAGTACCAATTGCAGAACACAAACAGATCCCGCCCTGTGAGAGCCTCTCAATGTGGACTCACACTAACCACTCAGGGTGAGATGTTTCCTCTTATGGTGGACGGCCTGCCTGCGGCAGCTGGCTCCCGGCAAGCTGTCCTGCTGAATCCCACTAGAAAGATGGGCTCTTAGTTGGGATGTACAAGAAAGACATCCTCATGACGTGTAGAAATTAAGTACCACCATGGGCTGTCACTCTTCTTGGTCTTTGGGAGAACAATGATATTTATGGATGAACAGTCTACCAAAGCAGAAAGTGCTGTGTTTCATTTTGATCAAACCAAAGTACAGATGCTGCTCTATTTATGATTCGGTTGTATCCCGATAACTCCATCATAAGCTGAACATACGGTAAGTCGAAAAAGTACATTTCTGACTTATGATATTTTCAGATTACGATGGGTTTATCCAGACATAACTCCATTGTGAGCCAAGGAGTGCACGAAATGTGTATCTCTTTTGCACCATAGTAAAGTCGAGAAATCGTTAAGTTTGGACCTTCATAAGTCGGGGACGGTCTGTGGTGCACTTTTTAGGACTATCACATGATAACTAATTCCATTTCATTTTCTTCTTCCTGGGCACGCAGGAAGATCACCTTGCCCGATTTCCCTGGCATTTACATTTCCAAATGTGACTGATTTCTGGCCAATGGGATGTGGACAGAAGCAACATGCACCACTTCCCAGCCTGGTGGGAAGATGACTGTACTCCCTGTTCCTCTTCACCAGACTGCAGGGACCCCATCATACTGTGGCATCCAAGAGGGAGGAAGTTCAGTGGACATGCAGGGACACAAAGTGGCACCACATACACCTTCACCATCGTAAGCTACTGAAATGTGTGGGCATTAGCCACAGCAGCTAGCGCAACACATGCTTATGTAGTTGATACCTTATTATAGCACTCATGAAGATCTACTTTAATAAATACTTATTTCTGTGTTTGTCTACACTTATCCTTGCTCCATGGGACCACGTCTTGATATTCTGTGTATCCCCTTTTAAGAAAGACCCACCACCATGTCGTCCAATAATCTGTTGTTGCTAAATACAGTGACAGATAATTCACAGGGAAAGCATTCACTGCACAGTTACTTTCTCAGTACTCAACTGCTGCCAGACACTATGTCTGAAGCAGAATATTACTTGAAATGGAAACAAACGAGGTCTCTGCCCTCATGAAGCCCACAGTCTTCCAGGAAACACCAACAAAAGCACATGGAATAATTAACACATAGATTTGACCTAAGCATAAGAGGTCAGAAAAGGCTTCATGGAAGAAATGATCTGTAAGCCACTAAATTAAAGGTAAGTGGGAGTTAGCCAGGTAGACAGGGCTGGGTGGAGGGCGAGGGAAACAATCCAGTGGCATGTGGGTCAAAACAGATAGGAGCGCCTGAAAATAATCAATCTTCTGCCTTCTACAATGACTTGAAAAATATAACGTGGGAGTGTCTGGACTTCCAAACCCAAAACAAGGCCAAATATGTTGAGTAATACGGAAATGAAAGAATGCTATTACACTCTGCTAAGTGTCTCAATGGTGTAACTTAAGACAAAACACTTGTTTTTCTAACATTGACATGGAGAAAGTGAGTTATTCACACTAAAATCGCTTTTCTAAATTATCTGAGAAAATAGCACCTGGAAGAACGGGGTAGGCTTAGTTCACAGACCACAGCTTCTTAAAAATCCACCCACCTCCTCCTTTATAAATATCATAATTATCCTTCAAAAAAAAACAAAGCTGGCTTTATTTATTTTCACTCCATAAGCCCAAGAGGACAGAGCACCAGAATTAGGGTCAAAAGACCCAGATCCTCGTTGGGGCTGGACTGCACCTCAGCAATAACCCTTACTGCATCTTCGTCTTCTCTTCTCCTCTCGAGACCAGTGAGTCTGGAGAACTCAAGCCTTTTCCAGCATTATGGTGGGTTCTCAAACTCGCATGCTCATCAGAACCACCTGGAAGGCTTGTTAAACCAGACTTGCTGGGCCTCAACCCTAGAATTTCTGATTCACTAAGGCTGTGGTAAGGTCAGAAAATTCAAATTTCTAGCAAGCTCCCAGGTGGTGATGTGCTGCTGCTGGTTCAAGCACCACACTTCGAGCACGTGCTCTGAAGCACTATGCTTCCAGCCCCAAATCAGCAAGCAACTGCATCCCACCCCGTTAGAAGATGTCTTCTCCTTCAACAAGGGCCAGCAGAATGGTCTCAGATCTGGCATCCCCCAGCGTTCCTTATCCAACCTCAGAGGACCAGGACTTTATCTTCTCAACCAAGGAGGTCTTCTTCCAGGAAAACACCTGAAACTGCAATCCATTCCCCAGTAGCAGTCCCTGTGCTTTATTCTGACACCTAATGCAGAAGTCACTGCCTCTGATTGCTCTGCATCAGCCTTAGAATGAAATCCAGCCCTTTGCCATGGTTGGGCCTGGATGACATCCCTAATCTCTCTTGCACCATCCTCACTCCCCCACCCATCCCCATGAGCCACCTGAGCCACACTCGGATTACTCCTACCTCCGAGGCTCGGCCCTCATCGTTGCCTCTGCCTGGAAGGTTCTTCCCCTGGCTCTTCGTATGTGGGATTATTCTTAACCTTTAGATCTTAAGTCAAAAGTCATCTTCCCCAAGAGACCATCCCTGACCGGCCTTCCTAAGGCCTTCCTTACACTGTCTATTTCCATCATGAATTTTCATTATTGTAAATATCCTGCTCCTTCATTTCCCTTGATTACTCTCTCTGCTTCCCTGTCTAGAAGACAAACTCCATGAGAGCAGGGAATGGTCTGTTTCTTGCCTTGCTCTCTCCTGCCATCCACAGCAAATGACCATCACACAGTAGGCACTCAATAGATATTTGCTGACTGGATGAAAAACCTGATCTCTCGAAGCTGTAACGTTACAAATCCCAGAGTGATTTGCTCTGCACAGGATGAGACAAAGTCACAGAAATGATGCATCCATGCTAGGATTGCACCCATCAGAAACTGAAGTGAGTTGAGAGCTGGAAGAGATTCTCCCTCTTACACTCAAATCACACTCCCACTCCCCACCTCCAGAGGCCCACCCTGTCGTCTACAAGCCATCTCATATCATGTCTGCAGGGTGGTATCCATAACCCTTGACTTCTTGAACTTCTCTCTAATGTCACCCACTTCTGCTGCCAGGTGCAAGAAGAAAAGTAGGTACTAAAGTTCTCTGCAAACTGAGCTCCTCTACCCTGGATGACTCCAAAAAACCACTTGTAAGTATGATATGTTAACCACAGTTCGTAATTTTGTCACAGGTGTTTGACTAAAAAGGGGACAAAGCTTTTCAAGATAATATGCCTGAATTATGTCATTGTGTATATTCTGTACCACACCTAAAAGATGGCAAAAATCCTTTCTTTCTATGCCATGGCAACCAGGAGGGTTAATGCTGCAGGATTTTGCTAAGGGCATCCTATATGCTTCAAAATGTTCACGCCTTTACTTAAAACATGTTAAAGTAGAATTTTAACACAACTTGTCATAAAAGCTGACACCAGTACACTGGAGAGGAAATCAAATGACATGAGTTGTACCTGGCAGTTCAACAGAATATAGGATAAATACTCTTTGTAAGGCAGCCAAAGCACTGGTTAGAAGTTCAAATGAGAAAGATGAAGTGAATGAATATTCAGAGTATACTATACCAAATGACTTTTCTATAATTATAAGAGAATCATTAAAATGCACTAAGCTTCACAAAAAGCAGCATGGTGGGGTGAAATTGGTGCCAATTCTGGTTTGGACACTAATTTACTTCTGTGTGGTCTTGGAAAAGTCATGCATCCTCCTTGAAACACAGCATAAGGAGAAAATTTCATGAATTCCATGATCTCAAAGGTTCCTTCCAGTCCACACACTCTTTGACTCTATAAATGTTTCTGGACATGCACCTTAGGTGGACAGACACCAAGGAAGGAGTGAGTTCATCTCTATCCTTCTCACTATAAAACAAACGCTGTGAGAAGTGACATCCTTTAGCAAAGACGAAGGTGTGCGATAGCTACACTCTGGTTTATTGTATCTGTTTCAGTAAAGTTATGTTTCCATATACTGCAGGAGGGTGAGTTGATGTAGTAATTACCTGTTACTCTTGACAAGTAAGGTAATTAATGTAGCAAAATACCACTGCAATGTGTGTAAATTTAGACCACCATAATTAAAGCACCCGTCTGTTCAACAAACTGTTCAATTAAGAAAAAATATTGACGGTGTACATTTTTTGAAATTAGAAAACGTATGGAATGAATGAATCTCCCTTGGTTGACATCCATGTCTACAATGGTTTCTCAACAGGGATCATCCATAAAGGGTATATAATGGAGTAACTTCCACTAAAACACAGAAGTATTTTTGTATATATGCTATAAAGACAAGAGTGTCTGCAGAAGTATTTTATTCAGAATTGTCATTGTATAAAACATACACCTGTCAGAAAATGAATTCAAGGAGTATCTGAACCCCAAAACTGTTTACTGTAGGTAGTGAAGAACTGAAAAGTTATTGTGCAGCTATCCAAGTAGCAGGCTGTCCTCAAGTATTATAACCTGAAAGTACTATATCTACTTGCCAATTTTAAAGATCTGGAGACACTAAATATACCATGGGTAAATAAAATAGATACAAAGTCCCTGGTACTCTTTAAACAGATAAATAATGGTATCAAAGCTGGCTTCATTACTCTTTACTCTCATTTCTTTTTTGTGTTTCCTGGTCATTTTCAGACCCAAATGTTAACATCTTGAACAAGAATGCTACTTGGTCTTTCACTCTACAGCAAAATTTATCTCCTTGGTAATCTGTTTTGGAAAATCTCTAGCCATGTCAAGTTAAATGTCCAAAGAAATTAAACCAGAACTACCATAAGATTAAGAAGAGAGAACAAAAATCTGTGACCAGATCAGTAGAAATGCAATGAACTCTAAATTCATTCACAGGAAAAAAGAAAGAAAAGAAAGGAACTTCTGATATCTACGTGGTGAAGTGGAGAACAGGTCAGGGGTTCTCACAGCTTGCTCTGAGAAGAAAACTCCAAGGGTTGTTTTGTTTTGTTTTGTTTTTTTCTTAATGTTTCTACTCAGATAAATTCAGAGGAAGACACAACACGTTGGCCTGAGTAAAGAAACAGCTGGAATTCTGACAGACTAAACAGTGCGATATGAGAAAGAAATGGCATATGATTTTGGTGTCGTTTAATGATATATACACTTGTATTATTTATTTATTTTTTTACATTTTCATATAGCCTATCTTACCTTGGGAGATGTAAAAAGGGGAGATCTAGAGGGAAGTAACTAAAAGGTACCTTCTTCAAGTGAATTCTCAGCTAATCATACTGAAATTAAGTCCTAAATTTTCCCTATCACAGAACTTGGATGTATCCCCAAGTAAAGAATAAAGAGTACAAGGAGACATTCTGGACTGAAACACATTGAGGAAATGAAATGGTTTCTCCAAGTAAAATACTCCAATTTCACACTTGGAAATAATAACAATGTCATTAAAAGACAAAGATGAAGCAAACTCTTGTTCTACCTGTTGATATAAACAAAGCTAGACAGTCCTAGCAGGGAAGATGATTTTGTAAAACTAGCCTTAAAACTTTTATTACATGGTGGCACTGAAGTGTTATCATAAAATGAGGACTTTTTTTTCTTTTAATTCTTATGGTTTCAAAGGAGGCTAAATCCAATTATGGTAGGGACAGAGAACAAAGAGACATGATTTGGGGATCTGATGCAAAATTCATGGACTGCAAACTAAAATTTCTGATTCTCAAATGTCAAAGAACCATCCAAAGAACAGAGTAAAGTCAATACTGTCTTTTCTCATTGGGTGAACTTATGTGGGATGAAATCTCCACAAACATTTATTTATTTCAAAGATTATATCAGATGGTATCTGATGGACTACGATAATATAAAATATTTCTAAACCATTTCACATTTATTCCATCATTTGATTCTCAGAAACCACTATCCCATTTTATTGACAAATAAACTAAGGTCCAGAAGCAGCTAGATGATGTGGCTGAGTTTCCAAAAGCTACTTACTGAAACAGTTTGTTCTCCTTGGAATGGGATAAATATGTCTCTTGTCCCCAATGTATCCGTTTACAGAAAATACATCAATGAGGTATTTGCCTTAATACTTAATAGTTCTGACTTATTCCTTAAAAGTCATACCTAAAAATTACCAGGCATATTGGTTATATGTTCAAAAGCAAGTCCTGTAAGTTGTTAAGTAATCACTCATGTTGGGGAAAAAGATCTGACTTCAGATTCTGGCTTAGCTGGTTAGTAGAAATACCAAACTGGAACCTATAACCCTATGAACCCCAAATAGCTCAAGTGGCCAGTTATGCCTAGAATTTGATTCTCACCCCAAAAGAGGGCTCAAGGGAAACAGCAGTAGTATCTTCCGTTTCCAACTTTACATAAATCAGTTCTCAATCTAACTTTTTTTTTAGCCTTTTCCTCTCCAATGGCATTGCACCATGGTCCTCCATCTCACAGACAGAATCTGAGAAGCATGGAACTGAAGGATGACTTTTACAAATCACGTACACTGTCCAGATGTAGAAACTGATGTAAGAAATTGAAAAAAGGTAAAGGTAGAGAAAGAAGGAAAGACAAAGAATTATCACAATAACATCTGTCATATTTATTCATTTTGTTTAACCTACAGGAACTTGAAAGAGAGTAAAATACGGACTGGATTCTTTATCCTTTTACAGTCTCAAAATTAATAAAAATTGGGGAAAGAACTAAACGGTGCCTGGATGAGCAAGTACAACTGAACTGATGTTAAGGTGTTAAAATGTGAGTCAATGTTTCCTTGGTTTAAGCAAATTTAAGAGAATTCAGTGGGTCACAAAGATTCACAGATATGAAGTTACCAAAATTCTGTTCTTACATATTTATATATATATGGACTTCATGTATGCTGCCTTCTCACATAAAGGAAAATTATTTTAAACTGGACATCAAAAATGAGAAAAGGTGAAATGGGTATTTAAAGCACTGCTAACTCCTAGAGTTAATTATCCTCCAATATTTAGCTCCTGCTTAGGCATCCTGTGAAACAATAGTAATTTGAAATATTTTTACTTAATTAGATATATAAATATCATGTAAAGGGAATGTTATTTATATGCCACTCACTGTGCTAAGAACTATTTTACATAACCCCATTTAACCTAAATGTATCTGATAAACTATAATATTTTCAGTCCCTACAATGAGGTAGGTGCTTTTTCACCTGCATTTTCAGATGAGAAAGCTGAGGCTTAAAATAGTAAATAACATTCCCAAGGTCACAAAGTTACTAAACAGCTAAGTCAGAATTTGAAACCAGATCTTTCATCCCAACTTAGGTAATTATTTAACAACTGTCGTACATTAGAACATATCAGTTAATACTCCTGATATAAGGTTTCTCGGTTCATGTTGATACTGGAAAGTAATGCAACTTGAAAAAACAACTTTGTTTTAAGAAGCTGTTTCGAAATTTTTTAAAAAAACCTTTTTTGAGCTGGTAACATGAAGACTGATTATTTTTCAGGTTATAGTAATAATTGTTACCCTAGGAATGCTATATAGAAATGTTTCCCTGCTACTGAAGATCATATTTTCCTCAGAACCTGGCATTTCCATGTAGCAGAATACAAAGCAAAATATCAGAATATTGTGAACATCTAAATTCGTACATCCTCCATACCTCTATCTAAAGTTATAAGATAAAAAACCACATTGGTCCTGGTGTTTGCTTTTTAGTTTTTGGTTTTTTGTAACAGAATTTTGTCACGAAATAACTCAAGGATTCCTGTCCAAATCATATGCAAAATGGAATCAATACAGACCAAGAGAACAAATAACAAAAAAGAAAGCCTGTATTCGAGATTTAACGCGGGATGAACCACCTCAGAGGAGGACAGAAAGTGGTTGGATCAAGAGACTCTACTCTAGGTCACTAATTTTCCTTGTTCCTTTGCCAGGGGAGAGGTAATACTAACATCAGAAACTTCTAGAACAGAATGATGTGACACACACATATCAAAGAAGGTACTACCCGGGAGAGGAACTGATAATAGACAGTATCATATATTATGATACTCTGTGCTACTGTCAGACAGAGGAAAGAGGGTTATGGATTGGTTGGCAATATTCTCAAGTTGTTGCCAACTTCCGGTCTCAGAAGTTCTTTTCTCCTTTCAGGGTTTTGCTCCCTTGTCGAAAGCAGCCACTCTTTCATTCATTCTTCTGCCCACCTCCATCAATGATCTTGATGGTTTCTAATTACAATGATGCAAACTCTTCCTTTCTCTGTGCCTCATTTCATCCATGTACTATTTGTATCTGTATCTTCACGTGATCTATGTGATGGTTAGAACAACTGGATAGAACAAACACGATTTCTTGGTGATTTTAGGTGGTACAGACATGGCAACAAGTGACACCAAACCGCATACTTAGGAAGTTGTTTTCTGTCCAGTTCCATTTCAACCCTTCAAATTATGTCAAGGACAAAGCCTCCTTTGAGTACTGGTCTAACACCTAATACATGCTAAAGTCCACTTTTAGCAAAGAGAAAACTTCTCCAGCTCAATACCTTAGGTAGAAGGCAATGGTATACAGTGAGAAGTTTATATCAGGAGTCAGCAAATTATGGCCCATGGGCCAAACCCAGCCTGCTGTCAGTTTTTATACAGCCTATGAGCTAAGAACGCATTTTATATTCTTAAATGGCCGGGGGGCGGAGGGGTATCAAAGGAAGAGTAGTATTTCATGACATGAAAAAATGATGTGAAATTTAAAAGTCAAATTTCTGTGTCCATAAAACTTCATTGAGACATAGCCATTCCCATTAATTTATGTATTGTTTCTTGCTACTTTGGGGGCTACCCTGATGGAACTGAACAGTTGCAACAGAAACTATATGGCCCATGAAGCTGGAAATATTTACTTCCTGGCCTTTACAGAAACAATTTGCTGACCCCTGCTATACCATTGACTTCACAGTATTTATTTTAGGTTATCATCTAGCTATGGCAACTGATACTGCTTTTTCTTCTAAGGAACAATGTAAAGTCCCTTTCTAAATAGACTGACTTATGTTCTAACAAGTGAGGGGATTTAAGGGGATATAGAAGTAAACAGAGTGTAAGTGGTATTTAAATCAAAATTGTGGAAAATATAAGCAAAATTACAAAGAATGCCTGAGCATAGTATTGTCTGAAAAATAAGAAACCAAGATGGGGGTAGGCAGGGAGGGGTTGAATATAAAACTAAAGACTATGTAAATAAGACATGCAGATGTAGCAATTTGTCTTCTAAGGTCAGAGTGGAGTCTGAAATGTGGACTCCTAGTGGCAAGCAGGTCAGAGAGGCTACCCAAGAACATCAGGTTGGCCAGCCTCATCTTGGGAAGCAGCAGGTTCTTATTTCACATCCACAAGACTCTGACATACTGGCCAAGAATTCCTAGTCTGGCAATGGGGAAGGCAGTCGGTCCAAAACAACCAACATTGTGTAAGTCAGGTAAAACAACAGCAAAAGGCCAAGAGCCTCCGCAGGAGTCTAGGCCAAAGCCTTCTCAGCAAATACCAGTCTACATGGATATAGTATCCAGTATGGTTGAGGAAACCTCGCTCGCTTTCTTTCACTCGATGGAAATGTTGTTTCCAAAATGCATGGAACATGAAACACTTTCTTAGAGTAAGTTCACATTACTATTGACAACACTTTACACTCTTCAAGGTTGCATACACACAATGTTTACTCTTTTACAATAAAGTCTCCTCAACAGTTTGACTATACTCTTTTTAGAAGTTTCTTTTTGTAAAACAACCTTACATTATTGTGTTTGCCTCTCATTACTCTTACTGAATATGCATCTCTTCTGTGGCCTTTCAACTAAACATTTTTCCCCCAAGACAGAATTGTTTTTTGGTGGTTCCACTAACAACAATTTCTGTTGTTGAGTCATAGACACTATCATAGTAGCGTTAAAATTCATCATCTTTTTCTTTCCATATGATTAATGTTTTTAAAACATGCAAGTAAAACTTAAAACTTACCATATCTGAAAAAAAAAAGGACTTGAAATGCTGAATTTTAAATTTTGAAAACAAGACTAGTACAACTGAATGTCATTTTTTCCCACATCTGCATAGTATTTGAACTGGTCATCACTTAGGTGAATTATAATTGTTTTTTATCTGCTATTGACTCGGAAGCCTGAGATAAGAGGTTCCCATTTTATTTTTAACCACAGAGAACACCTTTTATTAAATTTTAAGCACTCCCACCAACACATGTACCAAGTTTCAGAAGATTCAACCAACTGATACTTATTTTTTAATTACTAATTAATTCATAGGAACCATCTACCAAATCATCAATCAGAGCACACAGATTCAAATATTTATGGCCAAAAGCCAATGACTGAATTAACTTTAGGCCTTTTGAAATATAAAAAATATCTCAATGAAGTGCACATTTGAAGCTGTGTCTGCAATACCCTTTTCTCCAAAACCCCTCCCAAATAGGACCAACTAACAACTGGGGAGTCATGGGATTCAGGGGAAGTTGATTCTACCCCAGTTAAGTGGTGGAAAAACATCAGCTAGGATATGCCAACTAACATAGTCCATTTTCCCTGGCCCAGGGAGGGTGGTATTTGTTGGAAACCAGTCCAGTGAAAGTTTCAAGAATTTTCCTGAAAATCTTAAGATTCCTATTTCCTCTCTGCTGTTTGAAATGTTTAAGAAAATCTATAGCCCAGCAGTTGCTAGGAGTCATCTTAATACTGCAAATAGGGCCAACCTAAAGATAAGCCAAGACCATTGAAAGGAGAAAAGAGAGAGAGCTGGATCAAGTCTCTCCTGCAGCCTACGTACTAAGGAGTGGCCAATCACACTGTTGAAGCCTGCCTGAACTGGACTTTCTGTTGCACACAAACACTCATCCTAATGCAAATATTTTTTAAAAACCCATGATTACATCTTCTGGGATTCTGAGTACCCCAGGCATTGGGAGCTACTGCTCTGGTGAAAAATAAATGTTATACATTTAGATGTGGGTATCAGAACATGTGAACTAACCAGTAAGTGTGCATTTCAAGCTTGGTGGGTGTTTTTCATAGTTCTTGTAACCCTAGGTCAGGTGCATCACTGTGAAAACTATGAAAGATAACATCATCAGGAAATTGTCTGATGTTCCTCATCTAATTATAAGATGGCCAGGCTGGCTGACATTATTATGGTAAAGTGACATGAGGAAATGGGGTGGCTCCAGGTGGCTCACTATCAGCAAATGCTTTCAGCTAGCTCTGCGTCAAAAGGCAGCACTTAACCATTTCATTAACATCCTTAATTTTCAGGGGAAGAGAGAAAATGCATTATTTATGGAAGATTTGGTTAAAAAATGATATATAAAGTGTTAAATGTTATGAGGAAGATTAAGTGATCAAAGGCACATATAAACTGCTATGAGGCTGAGATTTTGTGATTTTTGCCCCAGGATTTACAGGAGACACTGTTGGCCTAGTATAAAAACAAAGGTATAAGTGAGAAAATGCTGGTACTGAGGTCTTGTATTTTGAATCAACCTATTTGATTAAAAGGAAGGGTTTGAAAAGAATGGAGTGTGGTAGGTCCAGCCAAAATTGGAATAAAACTATGATATGTCTCTCTCTGCTCAGTTTCTGCTACAGTTAGCAGAGAGGGAACGGAGGAGGAAAGACAGTGTCATCTATGCTTGTGTACTTAAGAGAAAAGATGATAGTTTTACCAGTTAGCTCCTCCTTGACATGCTGCTTGCAACATGGAAGACAAGGTCGCCTTGAACCTGCCTTGGAAGGAGATGGTGAGACAGAAAGAGAAAGCTAAATTGCTGTTTTTAAGAAACGTTAAGTGAGTCACAGAGAACAAAGAAATAAGAAACGAGAAGACAGATGAGAGAAGAGAAGACAGCGAGGCAATTGGGAGGTCACGGTCTATACAGAAAGCTCGCCAGGGATAGCTGCAAGGGTTGAGTATCCCTTATCTGAAAAGCTTGAGACGATAAGGATTTCAAATTCTGAAATATTTTTAGATTTTGGAATATTTGCTGAATACATACCAGCTGAGCATCCCTAATCCAAAAATCTGAAATCCGAAATGCTTTAATGACCATTTCCTTTGAGTTTCATGTCAACATTCAAAGTTTTGGACTTTTCATATATAACATACAAATACGTATTATAAGAACAAGGCTGTTGAACTCATGATTCTAAATTTCTCTGATCCTTTCTTCCAACTCCTTAAACTTTGATGCTCTGTGTGAGAAAATTATGGAAAGGAGCAAATTTTCAACTCTGAGAGGAAAAAACAGAATAGCAATGGGAAGACAGAATATCAAGGGTTCTTGAACCAAAATCAACCATGAAAATGAAGCCTCCAGGAATTCTCACTGGAATTCCCATAGGGTATAAGAAGAGACAAATGTCAATTTTATTAGAATCACAAAAGTCAGGGTGACCTTAGTTGACAAATGACTTCTCAAACCCTTATGACTAAACCCTCAGTAATATGGCCAATTGGAGATTCCCAAGAGAAACATGTACAATACCCTGAGTTAACATTGGTGTGAGGGCCGGCAGAATTTTGTTATATATATTTCCTTAAAATGAGTATCACCAACTGAAAAGGGTCCATATGAATTTCACATTACAGCAGTCTGAGTAGTGGGTGGCACTGAAGCTTATTAATTTTAAGGTGTTCCAAACAACTCTAACCACTTAGTAAAAGGTCATGTAAAGAATCAAGAAGTAGAAGCTTAAGGCTACTAACATGGAAGAGCAATATTTGTCAGGGAGACATTTTCTAGAATGTTAAAAGGAAATCACTTAGTGGCATCTTGAAAAGAAAAAGAAAAGGGCACTATCTCATCTCTTCAACACTACAAAACAGACTTGAGGTATAACACAGCATTTCTGTGGCTGTAGGAAAAATAATACAAAACATTAAAAACCTGAAGTTTTCATTGATCCTTATTAGTAATTGAAAGAAGGGGTCCCAGGAAGGGAAGTAAAAATATTCTTAACTACAGTCCTTCACTGGCAAAAGCAACAAAAGCAACGAGCTTCTCATATGCATTTCAGCAGATAAATGGATTTTCAAAGGAAAGAAATGTCACCCCAAATGAAGAGTTAACACATTTATTGACCGGCCACACTCTTAGCCTTTATTTCACAACATAATGGTAATCTTGCTGAATTCTGTAAAATCCTATTATAAATCATTTAACATTTACTAGAGCATTTAAAGCTGCCAGACATATGTGTTGGAATGCGTTTTGGGGGTATAAAATTCTACGTGTTGGCGTGTACCTCACACACACTATGTAAACCCCATCTTCCCTCTACTCCTTTCAAGCTGCAGCAACGTGGAGCAGAATCCTCCCCAGGCGGCTGCTCGCAGGAGAGACTGACGCCTACCCTACCCTTCCTCTCCCCACTTGCTAACTGAGGTGGGAAAGGCTCCCAAGAATACATATGTGAGCCTAAGAGAACAGCGCATGCTCATGAATAAGATACATACACAAATACACACAGTAATACATATGAATGTATATAGGAATACATATATAAATATGTACATGAATATGTATACAAATATGAATATGTATAGGTATGTGTCTGAAGCATGGCCTACAAATCTGTCATCTTCAATGTGCAGAAAGATCTTTCTTTATCCCATA
Source organism: Galeopterus variegatus (assembly GCF_000696425.1). Classification (NCBI taxonomy): domain Eukaryota; kingdom Metazoa; phylum Chordata; class Mammalia; order Dermoptera; family Cynocephalidae; genus Galeopterus; species Galeopterus variegatus. The sequence goes on along the minus strand of NW_007726155.1, from coordinate 565,137 downwards.
AGGCTGATTTATATCCTGGTCCCCTTTCTCCAGCCACTTTCTTTTCCCCGCTCATTAAATGTACCAGTCTCCCTATCTATACGGGTTTCTATGGCTTCAAATCCACATCTCTAGTCCTGACTACCTTCCCAACCTCTAGTTCAATGTGTATTTCATCATTTTCCAGAAAGACTCTGCCTCAAATGAGCGCCTGCGCCTCAAGTGATAGCCAGACCTCAGCTCACCCTTCCCGGCCTGCCCTCTCTCCTCTTCTGTTGGCAAGTGCTAAGAACACCAACCCGATTCTCCCAATCGTCTATGTCTTTCACACTAGGTCCAGCCCAAAACATGAAGGGTTTCTGGAACCCTCTGTCATCGCCTTTCCAATCCCTTCAAACACGCTACTGCAGACTCTGCCCTCCACTCTTCAGAGCCATCACAATGCCCTCCAATTTTGGCTCCTTGTTATATTTCTGTACCACGATGACAGGTAACTAACCCAGAGCACAGCTCTGACCAAGAGGCTCCTGTGCTCAAAAACCCTGGTTGTGCCACTGGCAGTGTAGTCAGTCTTCAAAAGGCTGGTTTTTGAGTCACAGAGTCTAATTTGAAATCTTGGCTCCATCTCACTAGTGTGTTCCCGTGGTAAGATCGCATAACCTTTCCAAGACTCCCTTTCCTTATCTGTACTGTTAACCATGGATAAATAACAGTACCCCTACCCCTTCCTTGGATGCTTATAAGGAGTACAAAAGTTAAATTGATTGTCAACCTCTAAAGCTTGATGTCTTGCCCACAGTAAATGTCATCTGCCATTACTATTAACATTAATGTTACTGAATAAATTCCTTACTTAACCTGAAACTGAGGTCCTCCATGGTTATATATCAGCTACCTTTCCAACTTATTTTCTCTCTTCCCCATTATAAGCTCTGTCTACCAGCCAAAGGGAATTGTTCACTGTTTCCCCAGCCTGAAAAACATCTCCGTTCCCTTAACCCAAATAGCTAATGTTTACATTTTCAGCAAGTTCCAACTCAAGTTCTCCATGGGGGGTAAAGAAATATCTCACTTCTCTCAACACTTATTCCTAAGGACAGAATTTGAGTATGAACTTTTGTTTTGAAATGTCAAGCACATTGTCATCTCCAAAAGTGGTGACCAGGGTGGGAGGTGAGGGAATCAAACGATGGTCTCATGCACACAATGGGCATGGTTCACCTCCTAGAACACAAATTCTAAAACTGAGCTAATAATTTTATTACCTTGATACAAAAATTATATTTCTTTTCTTTTCCCATTATAAGTAAGGATGTTAGATGCTTTAATGAGCTATGTTAAGAACAAATTTTGGCTACCAGTGACACTGCTTCTTACCTAAATGACTTAGTATGTACCTCTTTGAATTCATATTGTTTGCTCCACAAAAATGTATAAACTTCTTATGGTGCAGTATGAACAAATGTATAATGATTCTTAAAAGTGATACATGCATGTGTGATTATTACACATTATAAACTCAATAACCACACCCGTGTGTCATCTTCAAATGGTATTTATTAAGGGCCATATGTTCACGCTGCATAATAAAAACAAAGCCATTGTTAAATCCAGCTTTTATTTATTTCAGCGTCTAATACTCTTAAGAGAATGGGTGGTTCTCTGTTATTAAAAAAGTTTGTAACTGTCAAAACAAAAAACTGACTTGGTTAGAGTCGGAGGCTTGTAATGCCAATACCAAACCAATGCCAGAACATACAATAAAAAGAGAAGGTTTTTCAATTTTTCCAGAAAGTCTGTTTCTATGCATTGCCCATATATCCAGCCAATTTGAAAGGGATGAAAAGTAAAAATTTTCTGCTGTAATGTAGCCAATGCAGCCAGTGGATTTCCTTTTCTAACTTTATTTTTTTTTTTAATGTCCTGTATACTCATCATAAATCATTTCCAATCTAATTCTCTGGCTTCCCAATTTTAACTGTTGGCCTTATTTACAGAATGGCCTCTATAATTAACAGATTCCATATCCATTCTGAGAGTTAGTATGTTAAAAAAGATGATGATGTTCTAAAATGCATCATTCAACTGCATGACTTTTTAAGCAGCTTAAATGTTAAATAGCCCAATTGTCTTACCTAGCAGTGATTTGAAAATACATACATTACTTTCTACTAATGAAGAAAATAATAGATTAGTGCATGTTTGATAGTTCGTCCTTCTAGGTTTTAGGTGAAGTGTTTTTATAAACATGTGTTCTCTAAATCCACCGACATGTGTCACTTCAACAACAGAAAACATAAGAATTCAAAAGAACACAAGCACAAATTTTCTTCTTATCTGAACTAAGATGTGCATTGCAACAATTTTTTTTTTTTTTTTGGTTTTTCTTTGTGTGTGTGTTTTTTTTAACCCTGTGGACTATTAAGGCTTTTATTAAAATTAAAAATTAGAAGAAGTTTCCAAAAGCACAAGGTAACAGTTGACACTTAGTTGCTTTCAAGGGTCCTCAAGGGAGAAAAGGGGAAGCAGAAAAAAAATGTGGTGGCAGTTACAACAAATTAACAACATATAATAAAAATGCCATAAACATGCAGCATACATAATAAATCTAATCAAGTCTACAAGGCGGGCAGATAAAAATGATTAACTACCACTGTCTTTGAAAAGAAAAGAAAAATTTTGTCCCGTTATTCACCACAGCTAATGTTCTGACGACCCTAAATCTAACATCAGATCGAATGATCTTTATAGTAACACACTGTACCAAATAGAATGGCCTTTTCACTTCCTATTTTATTTTCTGAGAAATCAGAAAAACAAATATGTTAGAGCTACTTTTTAATTAAAGTTGAGGCTTTTGGGGGCTGTTAAAAAATGTTCTCAGAATCTTTGCCTCTATCACTATCAATAGAAGTTTTTAAAATAACCAGAAAAATCTAGTCTTTGTGTATTAACAGGACAAAAATACTACCTATCCTGAGGCAACATTCAATCACTTTTTATTGGCTGAATGCATTCACTTCCTGATTCTGATATAGTACAAATTCGGCGAGGCCTGCAGCCAATAAGGAATGCTAAATCTGTAAGGTGCAGATGTAAATTTCACCTAAAGGAAAAGTAGGAAAGCTGAGGCTTGCCTAAAAGGTAGGTTGTGAGGCTAACAAAGGCCTTCATATAGCCGTCATGAGAGGCATCACGGTTCCTCTTGACAAAGGCTGTGACCTTGACAGGTAGTAGGTCTTAAACCACTTTGCTCTTAGAACTGCTGTGACAAGAAGGGTTACCTACAGTGAGAATTAACATACTGACATGTAAAAAAGAAAGAAAGAAAGAAAGAAAATGAATAAATAAATTAAATAAATAAGATTTTAAAAAAACAAAAAACTGAGGAGGTTCTAATGAACAAACTGCTACTTGTTCCTCAAAGAAAAACAAAGAGCCATCAGAAACATCTCCTCTGAGAGATTTGATAGAATATGAGTAAATTATAACAGTTAAAAACCATTAAAGATAGAATAATTGAGAATACCCGTTTGGGTAACAATGACTTTCTTGAATTCCTCATAACAGAGGGTCTATTTTTAATCACTCCTTTTGCTAAAACTTGCATAATTTAACAATAATTGCAGATTTTTAATTTTTATACATCCACAAGAACATAAAGTGAAAACCATAAATTATATACTAACTCCAGCTGTTAAATGTTGGCATTTTGTCTTTCAAAAAAAAGTTCAAAAATCTGTTTCCTTAAACCAAGGAAATGTGGGAAAAGGCCATCCTGCCAGTGGAAACCTTCAACAAGCAGAAAGCTCAGGCTGTGGTTTCTTGCCGAGGCAGCAAACTCCACTGAAAGAGAAGTTGCTGCCAACTCAAATACTGTTTGCTTTCACACCCAAGAACAAACTGTGTGCACGGCGAAGGCAGGCGAAGGCATCGAAGGGCTGGGAGCAGCTGGAGAGGACTACAGAAAGGTAACAGTAGTGTCAGAGCTACTGTAAACTGGTTCGTGCTTTTCCATCAGCAACTTAGTATCCAGGAAAACAACGCAACGCTTGCATCCCTGTAGCCCGAAGTCAGGACCTGCTGTAATTCAAACCCTCCTTTTTCCAAGTCAATGAGCCAAGAGACTTTTCAGAAAAAGAAAAAAAAAAAAATCGCCCAGACAAATGAAACACATACTCCTTCTGTGTGATTCTAAGGGCCAGTGAGGTTCAGGATTAATCGGAGTCATGAGGAATTTCCATATCTCAGTGCAACATGCAACCCGCCTTCTCTGTAAGCAGGAAGTGCAAAGGAAGTGTTGCTTGTAAACCAGAGGCAGAAAGCTCTGCCAAAGCAAATATCATTACTGCAAGGGTTCTGCTCAAAAGACCCTCCGAGTTAGCCTGGTGCCCCATGGATGAGCGTCAGTAAGGATGTGCCAGGAGGAAGTCGAGAATTCTACAGGAAGAGAAAACAACCCAAGTCTCCAAAAAGCAAAAGGTGTATTCCATGACGACTTTCTGTTCCAGTTCCAAGTAAACAAAGGCCAACTTCTTGTTGGGATGGCACTCTTTAAGTGCCAGGTTAAAAAGGGTCAAACAGGAAAGATTTCTAAATTTCCTTTGCCTGTATTACTTTGAAATAAATAGGTAAAATTACCATGCAGTGCCATGTAGGTGGGAAGAGATCCCTCCAATGAGACAAGCTTCATGTTATGAGTCTGCCCCCCCATGCCTGGTCTGCTGCACCTCCAGAATCAAACACAATTAATTTTTGAAGGAAGAATACTTTTCAAAGTAGAAAACCAAATTATTTTTTCGAAAACCCCTACTCTATCTAAGTCCCCACTCCTGAATACTATTACTTAAAAGAGCTCACAAAAATGTCATGGACTCAAAACACTCATATGAAGCAAATGGTGAGTCTATACAAATGGAAGATCTAAATATTTCCCACCCATAATAAAGTTTAACTAAAGCAAAAATATCACATATTTCCAATTCTAGATTGGACCTAGTAAGGTTTCAAAATTAAGAGTCAACTTTATTGACTTCCTCTAGTTTAAAATTAGAAACCTTTTTCTTACTGTCTTAACCACCTACGCCTACTGCCCCCACCACAAAGAGTTGTATGGTTTAGACACAGGTTGAAAAATCTGTCCAACTAAACAATGACCACCTTTTTTCCCAAATAAAAAGAAGTATAAGAACTTGCCTATTGTTCCCCCAAGGCAAAATCATATAGCACATTCTCCTGGCCTCCAAAATGACTGATGTGATGTCATTCCTTTCTTTCATCACTCCCTACCTTGTCTGGTCGCTGGTGAAAACCAGGAAGCCACAGACACACACTTCAGTCTTTCTCTTGTGTGGGCCTCAATTCTCCAATGCCAGGTTGCTGCCAATGTCCTTGCAGCCAATGGTAAACAGGCCACAAGGTTCAAGTTAACTGCAGAGCGTTACTACACTGAACATCTGGTCATGAATGAACGGATTGCCCACTAACTCTCAGCATTGGGCAGCTGATGAAAAATTCAACATTTTCCTTGTTGGCACAGTTGTTTTGGAGAATTCTCTAGAGCTTCCTGAATTATATTAAGAAAATTTCACTGCAGCAATCTATATCTGTGAGAACAGCTGGTGTTGAAAGAGATCTGCTGCTCTCTCTCTGCGCTGGGGGACCTTGTGTTGGATCAGGACACTTTTACTACATTCGTCCTTGAAAACTTAGCCTTCGCTCAGAGGTACGAGGTAAAGGGAATGGCAGGAAAGGTAGCTCACGGTTGCTGGATTCCACGCAGGCAAACATCTTAATTCTGGTTGAAAAATCTATTACCCAACTAAGAGGGTATTAAGATCAACATAGCTCACTAGGAAAACCTGTCTCAGAATTTCCTTCAGCAAATATATCCAAACAGTAACCAAAACTATTGCTGGGCTCTAAAATCAGATTGGTCCTATCAGCACAATACATTTTCAGAAGATTTTCAGTAGAAAATAACAGTTCTTTATAAAATCCAACTAGATGCAATGTGTTCAAACATTACTTTTTCACCACATAACTGATTTTAAACTCAGCAAAGTCTTTTATTAAGCCTAAGGGCAACACAATGAGAGCAAATCAGATGTAATATGTTATATTACACTCAGCCCTGGAAGAGGTCACATTGACAGAAGTGTCTGCTGATGATTAAGAAAAGAAATTCTCTAAAAATATAACAGTAGCATTTAAAGAAATTAACTTATTAATGGATATATGGGATATATTATTATTCTTTTTTGTTAAAAAAAAAGGAAGTGGTAAACTTAAGTCAAGCTAAATTTAGGCTATTATCTATGCAGCATAAATTTCACTTCTGTGTATAAATGCTAACTTGCATATTTCTCCATGGTAACTAAACTATGATTAAAACAACAGTGAAACCAGCCTTTAAAGCCACCTGTTTAACTAGGAACAACCTAATTTACAAAAATACTTAAACTTTGGAATTTCATGGGCATCTAGATCATGCTTTTCCCAGTAGAAAGCTCACTTTTCCATGAACATATAATTGCAATGTACTTGGCCTAGGTCGTAATCATTTTTTTTTTAACTAGTGTGATTTTTTCATGTATTGTTCACTCTAACATAAGTGGTATTTAAGATTATAAAGAATAAGACTCTAATAACTCTTTCCAAAAAGGAAGTTATTTTACCGCTCGGAAGGGATTAATTTACCTAGAAAGTATCTTCACATTTTACAAAAAGAACTAATGAAAGAAGTGAGAAAATTCCTAACTGAAATGACTATTTGAGATGGCAAGCCATATTCAAACTAATTTTTTTTACTGAGATAGTCTTGTAATTTACTAATGAAGAAATGGGCTATTTTATTGGTGAAATTAAAAAAATAATTATAATATGCCTAAGAATAGTAAAAATGTAGGTATAAGCAATATTTTCTTATTTAATTATAAAACATAAAAGTAGATTTGAATGTGAATCATTTTGAAACCTTAGAATTAGGTTTAGGATTTAAATACTGAAAACCCCTTGAAGTCGAAACATAATCATAATAGGTCAGGTTTGGTGTGAAAATCATGACTCATATTCATGACACATATTCAGAAATGCCTCATACTAAAACTTTATTATAATCAAAAATTGATCCTCAGTTTTTGTCTCCTGGTCTTTACATGATGTAATGTCTAAGGCCACATTTCACACTATTAAGTAATGATGACTGTATAAGACTCATGATTTAAAAAAACCTCATAAAATGTCACAATTTATAATTTTATATAACTCGCCTCTTTAATATCACGTACATTTACTCAGTAGATGCTAATTAGATAACAATGGTATTACTATAATGTCTATAAAACCTGCTTTAAAACCAAATTCTGTTAAAAATAGTCTTTTCAAGCTGACATAGCCCATTTCCAGGGTCATATTTAAAATAATTAGCACCATTGCTAGTAAATGTTCTAATAAAACTCAAAAATGATTTCTAAGCAGAATGCAAAATTCTCTAAAACTTAACAGTAAAGTCTTCCAGTAATCTAAAATAATCTTTCCAAGGGGTGTCTATGAAATCAAAGTTTTAAGATTTAAAAAATCAGATTCCTTGGGGCCATTTACATGGCCCCAGACAACTAATCTTGACGGACTGGACTGATGGTCTCTGTTATACCATCTTATTCTTTGACACATACAAATGTCCTGCTGGGGAGTTTCTGAGAAGTGGATGGAGACAAAACCTTACTCCTGCATCAAAAAGTGTCAACTACATGCCCAAATTTCCATGAGAGCTACCAAAGAACAGCACGCAAATTGTTCATATCCACCAGCTCAACTCTTAGGCAATCAGTACTTATTTTTGGAGGTACAGGATTTTTGTTTTATAAGAACAATTGTGAGTCCTCTTTAGAGAACAGATTTTTTAAAATAACAGTCAACTGTCCTTTTTAAGACTCCGCATATTTCAAATCCAGTCCAGCTAAGGAACAAGAAAGGAGAAAGAATTTGATACACAGTGGACATTTGTTCCAACATCCTAGACCTCAGAAAAGAAGGTCAAACAGATTATCATGAGTAATGATGCATTTTTTATAATTTAAAAATTAGTATTTTTTAATAGGTGAGGTGATCAATGGAAAGTTTATCAATAATAACTACCTTATATTTGTATATGATTTTCCATTTATCAAGTAGTTACCACGTACCCTAAGTCATTTCACCATTATGCCAAACTTGTGTCAAAGGCATTATCAGTCAGATGAAATGACTCATTGGAGAAACTAAATGGTTTGTCCCATTAGTGTTGGGATCTGTTTGGGACTCAATTCCAGTGCTCTTTCAGTCTTATGCCTCTTAATTAGACAGTTGAACTGTATAATCCAGGTGAAATTATCCAATTTCCTCGCTAGTTAATACCTGGAGACTGATTTACTGATTAAATTAATTTACCTTATGACTGAACAGATTCTGGTTCCCTTCTAGCTTGAAAATAATAGCTAGAACAGCAGAACTCACGGTCACATGGCTCTGGCTTAGAGTCCTATAAGATCAGGCCCCACTTAATTCTCCTGAGCCGTTCATTCCTTAAAAGTCTGGGATGCTAGTCTCCCAACCTTCTCCTGGCTATCTCCTTCTTGCCATTCAGACCTCAGCAGAAAAATCACCTCCTCAGAAGCCTTACCTGGCTACCTCATCCACAGTGGCCCAGAAGCACTCTTATTCCAGCCCTGTTTTATTTCTCTGCACAGCACTTTTCTCTGATACTGTTCTTCATCGTCTGTTTCATATCTGTACCCTGCGAGGGTATCACTGACACAACAAGGTTCTTGGCAGTCTTGTTAACAGTTATATTCCCAGTACTTACAACACGGCCTGGCATACAGAAAACCTTCAATAAATAATGGCTAAATGAATAAATGAATCATATCCACACCGTATCAGTCTCTAGTAAAGTATCCTCCCTCCCCAAGAATGTGGAGTCCCTTGATAATCAATGGTCAATGTTTTACAAATCTCCTGTATGATGGGGGGAGGGGGCTTTAGTTACGAATGACTTGGCTGTGATAAAGTGTGTTTTAAATGCTGTGCAGAGAAGAGGTTGGTTGCTTTAATTATATATCAAGTTAAGAGGTATTTTTGAACCACGAGAAACAGCAATGGGCTACGAAACGCAGAGTTTAGTCACACAAATCCTTTCCACGTTAATTAATCACCCACCACAAAGGAGGAAGCGCAGAAGAGAAGGGGCAGCCAGGGCATCAGTTAGGAGGAGGGAGGCCCAGAGCCGAGTCAAGTCCACCTTGAACTCTGGTACGGGCTATGTGGAACCTTGAGCACTGACACATCAGCGCCTCAAAGCATTGGGGTGGGGGAGGCGGGAGGAGTCCTGCAACTTCAATGGAGCAACAACCCAAAGAGCAGGAAGCTCAGTGCAAGTCAGGCATAATCAGAAATCAGGTGCCCAATGATTGCAACTATACCTAGCAGTGATTGAGTGCTCAACTGGAAAGCCTGTTTTGCATAGTCTCATTTAATCCTCCCCTCAAACCTAGGAGGTAGACACATGATCATCATCTCCATTTTGTAAATGAGGAAACTGGGCTTGGAAAGTTTAAGTAACTTGCCCAATTACAGAGCCAAGATTTGATCCAGGAAGTGTGAGTCAAAGCCAAAGCCCTTAACCCATAGGCTTGTGACCCGTGAGGACAGGCTTTCTACCAAGCACTAGAGAGGGCCTTAGGAGCCATGGTCAGGTCAGATGAGGCCTGAGGCAACCTACCCTCAAGTAACACCAATTCTGGTTAAGGAAAGTCAGCAACCGAAAAATCACATGTGATTACAATGACAGAAAGAACACACTTACGGGCAGGATCGGCTACATAATTCATGGGGCCCAGTGCAAAATGGAAATTTTGGACCCCTGGTTCAAAATTTTTAAGAATTTCAAGACGGCACCAGCAGAGCAACAAACCAAGCATGGGGCCCTGCTGAGCGTGGGGTCTTGTGAAATTAGACAGGTCTCACACCCACAGATACAGCCCTGGTTCTAAGTGTTTTATTTCTTTGAAACTTTACTCCCTGTATTTCAATTTTATTCATCTCTTTATAAAGTTCTATGTATGAGTCATAAAGCATACACACATTTTTAAATGGAAGAGACAGAGTTGAGGAGGGGTGGAAACGGGTACCTTTCTGACTTTATGCTTTAAAGTAAGGATCGGGTACATGCCATCAAGTGGCAGTCCTTGGAAATGCAGGATGAGTGCCTTGGAGGCAAAAATCCATCTAGATGGAATCAGATCCAATTGGATTCCAAGGCTCCAAATTTTAAATTAAGGGGATGGCAAAAAAGCCATCTAAACTTCTTCATAAGTTATGAGGACAAGCAATTATTATTTGGGAAAGTTTTACTTAGATGAATTTGCTACTGTTCTCCAAGTGATATACTGAAAGTGGGATACCATGCAGTTCTTTTGATTAATTCGACAAATACTTTTCGAATGTACATTAGGTGCCAGACAACGTATCAGGCCTTAGGTACACAGTTCCTGCCCCTGTGGAACTTACAGCCTAGACACGGGTAAATAAACATTAAACAAGTAATATTACAAACATGCATATACGTATAACCACAAAATATGGTAATTCTACAGGAGCTGTCAAGTCTGCAGGGCCATGAGGAAACAACAGGAAGACCTTTTATTTTCAGCTATGAGGACAGGACAGGCCACAGCATTATGAACACCCCACCAAAGCTCTCGCTGGCCTCACAGAATTAACCCAAAGAACTGGGTGTCTTTGACTTATACTATATAAAATAATTTTTCTATCCACACTGAAAGAGACAGGAAAGTTCTTATGACTTTTATAGTCCCAGGTCCTATACTACATGGCCCAATTCTACAGTATAACTCTCCTGCATATAAAATTTTACAGGGAATCAGAGAAGGAAGGGAAAGGTAGCAGGAGGGAGAGGAGAGAGAGAAAGAAAGAGTGAGAGAGTAAGAGAGAGGAAAGGAAAAGAAAGGAGGGAGGAAGAAGGAAGGACAGTAGGAAAAGAAAAACAGGAACATCACTAATTCTGACCACAGAAGAGCTTCAAGATATAACCATTTTCTTTTTTTTTCTCCTTCCCCGAAAGCACAAAAACACTCTTTGAACCACTCATAGCTTCTCTTATTCCAAGGTCTTAACATTATTTTAACAAAGCTTTCTGTGTGCAAATACTACTAAAAGCAGAAATTGTGCCTCTTTCCTCAGAAGCATCTAGCTAATCTGATTGTATATATGTCAAGCCAGTGCAATATGTATGTCAACAGTGCTTAAGTAATATCTTGTCTCCACTTGCTTCTGATTTCTTTGAATTCTCAAATTAACCTCTCTGATTTTTTTTTTTTTAAAGCAGTGCTGGGATTTTCCCTCCTTAAAACTTGATAAAAACATAAGATATTTCAGTTCTTGCTATGAAGCACTAAGCAAATTGAAAATATCGCTGGCACTGTAGTCTCATTAGTTTCCTTTAAACACCTACTTTGCTGGTATAAACCAATATGAACCTTTCTCCCCCTGTTTAAATTCCAACATAAAATTTGTACACAACAATAAAACATGTGGCTCATCTGTCATGCTTCCATGAGCACCTATGTCACTCACACCAAGAACCACGGGCTGGGTGTGCAGAGCGATTTCACTATTTCACATCACTCAATTGAGCCTTCTGTAGAAAAGCTTTTAACAACCACATCTGGCCTTTAATAAATCACTGTGCTTTATCCTCCTGCCAAAACTCCTCCTTTATCTAACTTACATCTTCATGATGAGATAGGAAATCACACATTATGGTGGTGACAAACAATTGTAATTATGTCATTAGTAGCCGTTTAGTCTACAAAGGTGCTCAAAAAGGAAATAAAATGCACAATAAGAAATATAGGATAATACATTGATCACAGTTCTAATCCACTTTTACTTCATAAGTGTAAAAGCTGGCATAATTCTTGGGCACAGCAGGCAGTAATGGCACACCACTTTATGAACTATACAGCTATTTTATTCCCCTATTTACTTAAAAATAAAAAAGCATTTAATAGCTTGATTTAGACATAAAAGTTATTTGTGATGCCTCACTGATTATAATATTTATTTTTCAACTGTGTGTAGAAGTGACTTTTTGTGTTAGAAAAGAAACTTGAGTTATTTGGGTTTAGAAATTTAATAACCATAAATGTGTGTATGTTTGTGCATACACACATATGTATATTGTGGCTTTACAGGTGTATATACATGTGCATGAATATACATGTATGTGTGCTTATGTACACACAAACACCCACATACATATAATACTAAAGGAGTCAAACAACTTCACACTGCAATATATCCTTTAAGGTTCCCAAGTTGTGAAGAAAAAAACTACAAAATAGAGACTTAAGAAGATGTGACCATCCTTAAGGATAAAATACCCTTTTATCCCACCCCCTCTCACTATGCAGTCTAGAAAAAAAATTTCAAGCAGGTTTCAAAATAAGTAATTACCTGGGTATTTCTAAAGTTCTCAAATGCTATGCATTTCTCCAAAGTCAATAAAGATCAAATGCCTGATTCTATACATACCATAGTTCCAACATCCACACAGACAGAAGCACTACTGGCAAGTTGGTGGGCATTGGGTGGGGGGTGGAATGGGAGATTTAAAACCTTTGATAACCTACAACTATCTAAGTTGGAGAATGATGAAATTTCATTTTACCACATCTCAATCTCTGACATGCATACAACTAAAATATGTAACTAAAATGAATCAGAAGGCAACGCAGTCCAAACTTTAGCCGGGCAAAATCACTTTATACATAACTTCAGTCAACCACCTCATCCATTGCACTTCTTACAATCCTTCATTTTACTTTGAAATCTCTCCAGGAGACTCTACAAATGACTCCACAAGCCATTTAAAAATTCCTCCATCTGTTAACTCAAAAAATATCTAGCAAATGCCTACTATGTTCCATATTGATTAGTTAATCTGAAGATAATTAAGACATAAACACAGGGCCGGCCCGGTGGCGCACTGCTACAGTGCGCCGCTTGGGAGCGAGGCGGCGCTCCCGCCGAGGGTTCGGATCCCACATACAGACCAGTTCCCGCTCACTGGCTGAGCGAGGCGCGGGAGCAGCACTGAGGGTTGCGATCCCGTTGCCGGTCCCGGTCCGGTACGGGCGCGACACTGAGGGTTGCGATCCGTTGCCGGACACGAAAAAAGACAAAAAAAAAAAAAAAGACATAAACACAGTGACGAAACATTGAAAATTGAAACATTGATGCCAAATCTAATTAATGTTAATAATTATGACCATTGTTTCCAGATTATAAGCTTTTTTCAGTATGATAAGCTTTCATTTCTCATACACGGCAGTGTATGTTTTCCTGAGAGGGCGTGGGGCTGTACTCATATTTTAAAAACAAATTTTTGGCAAATAAATGAAATAGTTTGCTATGTCACCAATATTGATATAAATCTTGTTAATATCATTACCTGGCTAATTTAATGCAGGGTTGGCATAAAGGCCATAAAACCATTTATTTCAAAATTTTCATAAGCTTAATCTAAAAACAAGGTGGTTATTGTATTGGGTATTTATATGGCACGTCTTCCCTGTTTTATTAATTTATGTACAATTACTGCTTCATGTTTACTTTTATCTGAACACAAAACCTCGGATTTTCAAAAAACGCCCATGAAACAAAAGAGGCTGAATTTTTTTCCCAGCAGTTTTGTTTAAAAAGATAACCAACTCCCATAACAGTGATATACACTGTGTTAGATGTAGACTCTCTCCCCAATTTTTTAATACACTTGGGGAGGAATCAGAAAGTAGCTATAGACAAAAACAGAAAGTAAAATCACAATAATAAGCACAGGCTTCAGGAGAACACAGAAGAGGGAGGGCAGTCTACATTTCATAAAAAGAGAAGGAAGCCTAAATTTCATAAAAATCTGGCTTCAGCCAAATTTACCTACATGCTATCAGCTTGATTTTCTGTTAAACAGTCTGTCTCCTGTCTAAGGATGAGGCCTTTAGTGCTGGAGTCTCCCCTACCCCCACTCAAAAAAACTTTGACATTTAGAATTTTATTTTTTCTAAGAAAAGCTTATCTGAAACTCACATGCTTCTCTAGTTACATACGAAAGAAATTGTACTCACATCAACATTATCTTTATTTATCAACTCCCCTGCACATTGCCCCTTGGGTACTAACAGTTCAAAAGTTCAAAAAGGGTTTTGAAAATAAACCAAGATAGAAAACAGGCACCAGTTCCTATTTGGAGCTTACATTCTCGTGCCTTGCAGCATTCTCTAGATGATGGATCAAGAGGAATGATAAAAGATAGCAAGGGAGGCAGCTGCCAGGGGAGGGTATCAGTTGGTGTGGATGGCATTTTTCACACTGACTGAAAAATTTACCTTGTCCCCAGAAGCTGTCAGGCCTAAGCACTGGACAGATCTACACATCACACATGCTCAGGAAGAGAAGCAGCAGTCGAAAGCCTCATTCACTCAGAAATCCTTCCTCCTTTTTATTCTTCTATTTTTCTTGTCTTTTATTCTATTTTTATTTGCTGGTGCTTTGAACATTCCTCTCCAGGTTTCTGTGAGCCTCTCGAAAGTGATGGCAAGAGAGCGCAAAAACAGGTCTGTGTGCAGGACGACCTGTGCCAGGCATCTCTAAATATCTCTGCTCTAGTGCTAGACTAATTGGTGGATGTCTTCCTTCTCTAAATCTCATCTTGTTACAACCCACAACTAAAGATGAGGCTCTTGCCAGTCAATCAGTGTAGTGGGCACTCTCTCTTCCGACAGATGAGGAGAATGGATGCAACACGAATTTGAACTTGTCTGCTATAAGACACCGGGACCTGAGTAGACCATTACTTCCTCCTCAGGGTATCAATACAGTCCAGGTGGAATAGACAGTGACAGTCAGTCAGCCCCCTGTATCTGTGAGTTCCACATCTGTGGGTCCAAACGAGGATTAAAAATTCGAGAAAAAAGTTGCATCTGTACTGACATTTTTTCTTGTCATTATTCCCTAAACAATACAATAAAGCAACTATTTACATAGCACTTACATTGTATTAGGTAAGGTAACTAATCTAGAAATAATTTAAATTATACGGGAGGATGTGCATAGGTTACATGCAAATAATGCACCACTTTATATCAGGAGCTTGAGCATCCTCAAATTTTGTTATCCCTGAGAGGTCCTAGAATCAATCCCCCACAGATACCAAGGGACAACTGTGTTCTGCATACAGAGCCATCCTCTCCCACCTCCTCAACAGGCTATAAACTCCTTGAAAGAAGGAAAAACACACAAACATCTTCGTCACTTGGTGTGGTGACAGGCTTGCACTGGGGATCAATAAACTTTAGTGAGTGCAATTAATTATGCTAGTAATTCTATTTCTGGGTATATACTCTAAAAAAAACTTTTGTGCATGCCAAAGATGCTTATTGAAGTAAAAATAAAATTACAAATGTCCATCAACAGTGGAATGAATAAGAACACTACATTGTCAAATGACAGAACACTGTGTCAACTTGTAGTAGGGTACGCTACATCTATAGATGTCAACATTGTATCTTTTTCAAAATCATAGTCGAATGAAAAAAGCACAAAGGAGTTATGACACAATATAGTTTGATACTAAACTTGTAAACTAAATACACGCTCTCAAAAAAGGCTACCTGTGTCAGTAAGTATATAAAAGTTGAATGAGGTACCCAAGACTCCTGACAGGATTTGCTTCTGAGTCACTGAAAGAGAAAGAGCCAAAAGGGGTCCTAGCTATAGCCAAAATGTTTTATTCCTTTTAAATACACCTAGAAGCAAATAGGACAAAATGTTAACAATTGTTCATAGAGGGTGGAGGGGTACAAATGACTGCTAACCCTTGTACTCTCCTCTTTTACATGTTTTTGGCTCTTCATCCACCCTACCCACTTCCAATTTAATTCTGAAGGTTTGAAAATCAATCAACTAGATTGTCTTTTTACACACAACCAAGCATCCTCTTCATTAGATAAGAGATTTTAGAAGCAAAGACAAATTACTTTCTCAAAAGAGAAGTTTAGTTTTGGGTTTGCGTATGTGGAAATACCATAAGCCAAATTATCTAGGATTGGGAAAAATCAGGTTGTTACCTCTTCCAATTAACAAAACTGTAGTGTGTTCTTGCATGGCCTGTAACACGACTCTCAGCCTGATGAAACAACCACAAGCTGTTCTTCTCAGTTCCAGCTGGTGTGGGGAGTATGAACCCCTCATATAACAAAAAGCTCACCTGGATCTCCAACCTGGAGACAGTGCTTTCAAAAACATATATGGCTTCAGTATATTGATGTGAGATATATAAATACACACACACATTTCAATATGCATGTGCCCCACCTTTATAGGAAAGAATTTATCTTCACTCTGACAAAGGTAAAGGACTCAAGAAATGATAGAATCCCAAAGACAACAAAACTGCCATCACAATGGATATTACATGAAAAAAAGAGCATCTCTAAGACGATCAAATTCAATTTTATTATTTGCTTTCAATAATAGTGACACCAATGATGACAAAAGATTTTGTATTTCTAAAACAAATGAGACTGATGGGCTGACAGTAATGGCCTACAGACAATTACAGCTGGCCCTCTGTATCTGTGGGTTTGGCATCTACAAAATCAACCAACCACAGATTGAAAACCTTCATTAAAAAAAAACAATTAGGGCTGGCCCCGTGGCTCACTCGGGAGAGTGTGGCACTGGGAGCGCCGAGGCCGCGAGTTCGGATCCTATATAGGGATGGCCTGTGCGCTCACTGGCTGAGCGTGGCGTGGACGACACCCTGCCAAGGGTTACAATCCCCTTACCAGTTAAAAAAAACAATTAAAAAATAACAATATAGCAAAAAAAAATACAAATTTTTAAAAAACATTAAAGTAGGATGGCTATTTACAAAGTGTTTACATTGTATTATGTATTACAAGTAAGAGATGATTTAAAGTAGACAGGAGGGTGTGCATAGGTTACACGCAAATACACCATTTTATAACAGGGACTTGAGCATCCAAAGATTTTGGTATCTGCGAGGAGTTTTGGAATCAATACTGAGGGATGACTGTACCTTAAAGGAGGGACAACGGAGGTCTCTAATGTGTTGGGTTATTTCTTTTAGAAACTGAACTTGGTTGTTACTTCTAATATTGTTAACTTGTTTCCCAAAATCACAGAGCCAAAGAGCAGGTTTTCTTAGTGACACTTGACCAGGTTTCTAAAAATGTTGTACAAAGGCCATTAAGTACAAAAAGGAAACATAATTGTTGACTTTATATATGCAGGCAAAAGTCACAGTAAATAACAATAATTTGCTTGGAATACTGTTCCATATGGCATTTCACAGAAACCCAGCATACGATTTGCAAGAAAGTGCAGGCAAATTAATTGTATACTTTCACCTTTTCTTCTCAACTCACATATGAGAAGAATAACATTTTACCCCACACAGAGAAGCCCCATAGGCCACATAGGGTTTTGAAAAGAAACTAATCAATAGTATCAACTGAACCTGAGATTAGACTAAACGGCAGACAGAGGCAAACAGCCCATAACTGTTAAGAGGCATCATTGCCATGGCTTTCAACTTCCTTTTCCTTGACGGCAGGCAACAGGGCAATATGGTTTGTCGTGCAGAGACTGAATCCAGTATAAAATGCCACCCCTAGCCCAGAGAATGATACTGGTAATGGTTTGTAAGATACCTCCCAAAGGTACCTCATAAGCAAGCAGCAGCCAGCTCCCACATTCCTATACATCTGCCCTGAGAGCCTTCTACAGAGGTGTCTCCAAGGGCAAGGGACAAGCAGGCAGAGCCCCAAACTCAGGATGAGACCGGGGTTCAAGTCCAGTCTCCCGTGCTTATTACACTATGGGTGAGTGGTTGAACTTTTCTGTTGCCTGCCATCCTCCAATATGGAATGAGTATGATAACAGGAGCTATCTCAGAAGGCAGCTGTGAACACAAGGTATGTCAACTGGCCAGGCTCTGTACCGACGGCTATTTCATCAGGGATCTATGTTCTGTGCATCCAAATCATCATCATAAGAAGAGTAAACACAACAGTGGCCATTTATTGAGCAATCACTATGCCAGAGACACACACGTGCCCTTTCACATTTTTGGATCACACAACCCTAGGTAGAAATTCACAGTATTCCCATTTCACAAATGGGGAAACTGAAGCTCAGAAAATAACCTGCCCACACAGCCAGCTAGCACAAGGCAGATATTGGACAGGAAGCCAAGTTTATGTGATGCCAAAGCCTGGGCCCTAAACCAGCATTCCACACCAGAATCACTTGGGGGGGAGGGGAAGGCTAATAAAATCCCAATGTTCAGGCTGCCCTCTAGTCCAATTAAACGAAAATATCTGTGGTCAAGAGTCCAGGTGGCAGTATTTTTTTTAAAGCGTTCGGTGTTTCCAACTCAGAGCCATGATCGAGACTCTGTTCTAGTCACCATACGACACTAGACATGTGGTCCTTCCCTGATGTATTCGTGTGCTCTCAGCTTCTGTAATAAATTATCACAAATTTAACAACTTAAAACAACACACGGTTCTCATCTTACAGTTCTGAAGGTCAGAGTCTGAAATGGGTTTCATGGGCTAAAATTGAGGTCCCTGAAGGCCTGTGTTCTTTCTAAGGAGACTCTTTCCTCACTTTTTCCAGCTTCTAGGAGCCTCCCTCGACCACTTTTAGAGACTCTTCTACTTTGATTTCCATTGGGCCCACCTGATAATCCAGGATAATCTTCCCATCTCAGAGTCAGGTGATCAGCAATCTTAATTCTATCTGCAACTTTAATTCCCCCTTGTCATGTAGGGTACCATATTCCCAGGTTCTAGGGATTACAACACAGACTTCTTTGGGGAGCATTATTCTGCCTACCACACCCACCAAGTCTGCCTCCAGCTCAGGATCATGGGCAAAGTGACACATGATGAAGGCAACTTGAAAGTGGGTCTCAGTATGTGAGCCTCCTGCTTGCTTTACTGTCTTATGGGAAGTATGTTATTTGACTTTACATCTTAGCTACCAAGTATAGTGCTTGGAGCATAGAAGGTGCTCAACAGATGTTTGTGGGAAGGAAAGAAAGAAAACACCTTGCATTTTTCCCGCCACAACATTCTATATCAGATATGCTATCATGTTCAATAAGGAAAGAGATAACCGGTGTTGTTTTTAATTGGACAGTCACATGAGAAATTTCTGCTTGATGCTAAATGCAGCAACCCCACTCTGCTCGCACATTAGGAACAACACGCCACCCATTCTCCCCAGCACACAGAAGCCTGCATCTAATTTTACAAGAGTTTGCAAGTAATATGTCCTCTAACTTGAATTTTCTTTGCCAGTGGCCACCACAAATGACTTTCAGTGGGGTGTTTCT
The DNA here is from genome assembly GCF_000696425.1 of Galeopterus variegatus. NCBI lineage: Eukaryota > Metazoa > Chordata > Mammalia > Dermoptera > Cynocephalidae > Galeopterus > Galeopterus variegatus. Next base: position 545,675 of record NW_007726155.1, on the reverse strand, counting down.
CATTGGGTCTGTGTATTGGGTTGTTTTTCTGAGGGGGGAAGGGAGAAAGGAGGGGACACTTACTTTTCAAAAAAAAAAATCATTCTTCTAAGCCTTAAAAAGACTAAAATAGTTTCATCCTTTCATAACCTGTCATCACGCATGTTTTTCTAAAATTAAACACATATGGCTCAAGCCAGAGTTACATTATGCAGCATATTATGTAATTATCTTTTCAATTTATTACTCCTCAAAATAGAAAAAGATTAGCCCATGTTTCTTAAGTCTGAGTAAACATATGGCCTGGGGATTGTAAATGACATCCTATCTTTAAAAGATGTTCCAAGACTAAACAACATACAATACTCCCTTCGGAAAGGCCATATGTGGCATCAGGGTTGCAAGATACAGAAGAACTCTGTGTGTGTGTGTGTGTGTGTGTGTGTGTGTGTGTGTGTGTGTGTGTGTGTGTGTGTGTGTGTGTGTGTGTGTGTGTGTGTGTGTGTGTGTGTGTGTGTGTGTGTGTGTGTGTGTGTGTGTGTACATCTTTTTGCTTTCTGGCCATGTCTTCGATGCCATGAAACAATCCTGCTGGCAGATAATAAACAGCACAAAAATGGAACCAAAAAAAAAAAATCTCCATTTCCTATTAGGCTAGTGTACTCAAGTCCTGTTTAACCCATAAGAAAAAGTTTCCCAGTCACCTGGGTGTTCCTAGAAGAATGATCTGCGTCTCTACAATTCAGGAGCTTTGTGCCCACTTCTTTGGCAGCCAGTGTATATCCCATTCTTCATGTTACCCAGTGATTTAAGACCTCCTTTGAGACCCTCTGCTTGATCACTGTCCTTTTCTTCCTCATCAGGAAAGGGAGCAGTCAAGCAGGGATCCTCTCTGCTGCCAAATACTCTTTTCCCCACAACCACATTAAACGTTATTTTGGAGGCTCCAAGCAGTGTGCAGCGCAGTTAAGGGTCTGACAACATCCTTATCAAAACCTTTCTTCAGGGGGGGTTGCAACTTGAAGACTTTTAATTTGCAACAGGCAAAAATTTTTGCATAGAGCTGCCAAGCATAAAGAAAATATTTCGGAGACAATTCAAACTCAAATCAGTTTAATTGTTGATTTTGTGTTGAGGAATATCAGAAATAAAACACTGTGAGTGGGTTTCTTTTTTTTGTTTTGTTTTGTTTTTTGTCTTTTTTCCGTGTCCGGCAACGGATCGCAACCCTCAGTGTCGCCCCCGTACCGGACCGGGACCGGCAACGGGATCGCAACCCTCGGTGTTGCCCCCGCGCCTCGCTCAGCCAGTGAGCGGGAACCGGTCTGTATGTGGGATCCGAACCCTCGGCGGGAGCGCTGCCGCGCTTCTCAAGCGGCGCACTAGCGCAGTGCGCCACCGGGCCGGCCCTGTGAGTGGGTTTCTGATGCCTTTATGCTCTCCTTAACTAGAAAGTATGGCTTAAAAAATAATTTTTAAAAAAAAGGTGAGCAGGTTAAAAACCAGCTAATCAGGCTTGCACAGAACCATTACCATGCGTGCATTCACAGAGTTTTAAAATATACATTGTGCTATGAATGTCCAGCAGATTTCAGAAGACTTTTCTTCAAGAAAATATAATTCCCAATGAGTCAATACCAACAATTTGCAATGGTGTTGCAAAGCAAAGTTTAAGAACAGAGCCTCTGATACCATTTTATTGACTGAAGTGGAACCTTTTAGATGAGATAGTAAAACAGCTCAAGGATGTTTTGCTCTGCCACGATGCAAAATTTTCAGATCATAAAGGCAACCCTTTCTATTTGCTCTAAAAGAGTAACCAGAGTCACGGAAGGACCAGATTCTCAGCCTATCATAACCGTTCCACAGTAGAACATATAGAACCTAGTTTCTAATCCCTAGGATGAGACTACAGTCCACTAAAAAAAAAAAAAATCACTAAATTGGCTGGAAAAAGATGGATCTTAGAGGCAGAATCGATGAACCAATCTTTTGGGCTACATTCTATGTTTACTGATCTTTGGAACCAGATATGCCATGGTTAGGTTATTTGGCACTGCATCATTTAATACATATCAATACTGACATTCCCCAGAGAAATGTATGATAATCCAATCACGAAGGAATACGTAACGGCAGATTAATCTGAATGAAAGGATTTTCTTTGTGATGAGGAGGCTCTCACAGCAGGGCCTTTGCACTTGCTGTTCTTCTGGAACATTCTCTCCCCAGATGTCTTCACAGTCCCCTTTGGTCTCACTGCCCTTTCCTCCCTTAATGTCCCTAAGTAAAAACAGCATATTCCTCACTCATACTCTCCATTTCTTCATTGAGTTAACGTATAATATATTGTCTGATTTCTATCTCCCCTTCTAAAAGAAAAGTGCTATGAGATCAGGGAGTGGTTTGAGATCAGCGTGCTATGAGATCAGCGTGCATAGTACCTGGAATGTGATGAGCACTGACAGATTTAGTGAGTGAACAAATGAACTAGTGAGTGAATGAATGAATGAGTGAATCTGCTTTACAATAGCCTTTGCATCTTCTTCAGCAGGCTGCAGGATAATCTGGCTACAGTTGCCCAATTACACTACGTCTCACCTATCTTTTGATCAAAGAGAGGCCTGAATATGTTACCTACCTTGAAAGAAAGAGATTTCAGGCTATTCTGAAGTAAAAAGTGATAAAATTTAAAACAAAAACCTCTGAAGTAAAAGAAAGAGAGCCCAGTATTTAGGTGTGTTACCTCTGGGGTCAGAATGCCTGGGTTCAAGTGTCAGTTCTTCTCCTTAAAACAGTGTGGCCTAGCAAGTTACTTTTACCTCTTGAAAGTCTCAGCTCCCTTACCTGTAAAATATAGGCAATAACAGGACTTACCACCCAGAGTTTAGGGGTGCAGTTAATAAGGAACTTAAAATAAGCACAGTGCCTGGCACCAAATAATGCGCACTAAATCATGCCTCTGAACTATGTTCCATTTCAAAAGAGCAAATAATTAAGAGACTGGAAAGAAGATTTTGAGATAGTGTTGATGTGTTGATATTTTTTACTGAATCAGTAGCATACAATTTTTCTTTTTTTATGGCAGCTGGCTGGTACGGGGATCTGAACCCAGGACCTTGGTGTTATAAAGGCTGTGCTCTAACCAACTGAGCTAACTGGACAACCCACACTTTTTTTTTTAACAAAACGGTAAAAAGTTGTTTCCATACCTGAGCTATTTACAGCATTTATAGATTTCAGGTGGATTATTATTTTTGTTTCAAAATTTTTTTAATTCCAAGAAGTTATGATGATTTAAAGTTACAGCTTATCTTCCCTGATGTAAGTTTAATTACTCATGAGAAGGCCTGCTTTCTTCATACGCCAAAAGGTGTGAGTACTTGCGCCTGTGTAGCAAAAAAGGCACCCACATTTTTATTTAAATTGCCCCCACACATCTAATCAATGTTTCATGTGTCCTCTCAAGGGAATTAAAAACATGTCAAATACTGCTTTAATACATTTTTTAAAAATTTCCCCAAACATACATTTTGTGTTTCTGAAGTCTTTGCAAGATGTATGAGGATATTTCAAAACATTCATGGAAAGATTCGTACTACCCTTTCAGTTCTATTTTTCCACAAACTTTTTGAAGTACCCTCGTATCATGGACAAGCCAAGACTTCAACTGGAATATGCTTTGTTCCAGGATATCTTACTTTTTCAAAGTTGAAAGACATCATATTTTCATCCTTTACATTAAAAAAAGAGCATTAAATGTCTTTTTCCCAGAATGAACATTTTTCATACAGCTTTTCTTAAGGATGGCTGGTATTTGTCTTTTTTCTCACCTACTGCTCATGTTGAAAGCCTACTGGAGGCACGCCTTATCTCATGTGGCTTCATACATGTAGGAAACAAGACAGAGGATCCATTTACTCTGAGAGATGCAGGGGATCAGGGCTTGCTCTAGGGGCTTCATTGTTAGCCATGTGCAAAGATGTAATGTAACTAACCCACTCTCTAAGGGGTACACCATGATGAAAAGTAATTTTTTAATTCACATATATTACATATCCATGGTTGTGCTTTGACATCACACAATACAGTATATAAGATGTCTACAAATTTGTAGCCTGTTGCTCCATTTATTTATTTTTTTATGTATCTGCTCCAGTTCCCCCTCCAGAGTAGACAAATCTATCAAGGAATTACACTAGAGGTTGGCATTGGACCGTATTTTCTGACCAGTTGTTGCTGGCAGGTGGCACACAAAGCCTCCTACAGAGAATGACCATGTAAAGCAGCAACAATGAAGTCCTCCTCTAACATGGCAGAGCAAATGAGCACCAGCCATGTTTGCATAAGGGAAACCTCAGTTCCAATACTGCCCCTGACACTTACTTAGAGCTCTGGTCTTGGGCAAGTCATTTAATCTCTATGAGCCCCAATTTCTTCATCAATAATCCAGAGTTGGGGCAGCGGGAATCCCTATATCCATCCCGCTAATTGAGAGATGGATACACCAAGTGAGATGACATGTATTACAATGCCCAGCGCTGTGAGTGACATGTGAAGCCCAAAAGTCTCAAAAATAAGGAATGTTTTACTACTATTGAAAGCGGAAGTGTTTCCAAACAGAGCAGTCACTGTCCTGTGCTATGGGACCTGTGTCCTCCTACAGTCTTTGAAATAACCTCCATTTTCTGGACAAATACTTTCTTTTCCCTATTTGGCAATCTATTCAAAATCCCTGGGACCTTCACCAAGAGGGGCAGGTAGCAAAGCACAGGGGATATGGAGACAACGAGATGTGGTCCTTGTACTTGGGCACCATTAGGCAAGTTATTTAATGTCTCTCAATCTGAGATGCCTTGCCTGGATCTCCAGAAGGGCTCAAAATAACTATCTCCCAAACAGCTTCTTCAGCAAAGATATCATAGGGCTTATAGGATGGGGTGAAGGACAGTTTAGAAGACTAAAGCACCTGTCATATTCAGGGGCACATTCTGATCAAAGGGGCACCAATGTTTTTTCTGCCTTGATCTCCATGCTGTGACTCTGTTAAAGAGGTAAAAAGGACACAGTGCTCTGGCCAACGTGGCTAGACCAAGTACTGGAATGCAAACCAAAGACAATGACAAATGGGCATGAGAAAGCCCAGCTAACCTTTGAAGTGAATATCAGCCAAGAGGGATGCACCATTCTGAATGCTTCAAAATGATGCAACTGAATCCTCTCTTTGGGTAAGGAGAAATAAAAGATACAGACAAAAAGATACAGGAAAGATGGGTCCTTCATGCTGCGTCTGTAGTCCTAAGCAAGACTGGGCTCGTCCTTCACATCTTGTGACCTCCACCATAGACCCCACCTCTCCCCCAGCTTCTCACTGGGTACCTGGGTACCACTATAACAACTCACAGTGTACATAAAATTTTAAAAAATAGACAAGGGAGAATAAACACATTTGGAGTTGAATATGTTTGTCTAATTAAAAATATTGTCCTGCTTAATATAGGCTAACCACCTGGAGAATTAATGTACCACCTGTGCACACATTTAGTAAGAGTAAGGAAATTTCAATAGGTGCTTTGTCTCCTGATGTATAGGAATGACTGCCCAAAGTCATATACTCATCCACAGGGCTCCATTCCTTTGAAAACATATGGAGATGGAAGGAGGAAATAAACAAATCAAAAAACCAACAATAAGCCAACTTGCTATTCAGCTAATTAAAATACACACACACATACACAAACACACAAGCTGAATACCCAGTCCATAAAGAACTGGCTAAAAAAATACTATACAATGTATGCCATATATGAGCCATACACATGTACGACACATACACATATAGATACATACTATACTTTTAATACTTGTTTAATTTCTGTCTTCTCTTCCCTTACTGGATTTCATCCCCCAACATTTTATTATGGAAATGTTCAAACTCCTAGAAAAGTTGAAAGGACTATATATCTAACACCCCTATACCTACTTCTTAGGTTCTACCAATTAACAAGTGGTTCTACTTGCTTTCCCATATCGTTATACATCTATTCTGGTTTTTGTCACATATCAGACTAAGTTCCACAATATATTTTAAACGAAAAAGACAAACTACCAAACAGCATGTACAGTGTGACCTCATTTTTAAAAATATATATGGGTGTGTGCGCTCACACACCCAGAGAACAACAATGGAAGGAAATTCCACAAAATGTTACTAGTAACAATTTTTATATATTTTTCCCTCGTTACCTATATGCACTTTTTTCTTTTCTTTCTTGTGTTTTTGAGCAATACACACATATTCCTTGTGAAAGAAATACCTGTGTAATTAAGGAAAGGAGGCAGGATGAGGGGAGGAACGTGAGGTTGGGAGGAAGGATGCAGGGCAGAAAGGGAATTTTCAAAGCCATCAGGATGTCCCTTCTTAGGCTGCGGTGGCTCTGCGAAGCTATGTGCCAAACCTACCCATGGGAGTGCTGGTCATGAGGCAAAGAGCAGCCGAGAAGCAGCCCACTCTCAGTCCTGCTAGCCATCCAAATCATTTAATATCACATTAACTCTTTTTTTAGATGGAGTTCTAAAGCAGTTTCCAATCACCTCCCTGAGATTGTCAGTGGAACGTGATGGGGATTTCCTGTTTCCAGGTTCTGTATTTTGGCCAGCTGTCATAAACAATCTATCGCATCAGGTTTCCAATGCACAAGTTCAGCAAGGCCACTGTCCTTTGCCTCCACTCCAAGCTCAATGCCCTGAGCATCAGAAAGCCCTTGGTCAGCATCCACCTGGGCCCCAGCCTCCGGCTTTGGAAGGCCAGGAAAATCCCAGCTATAGAAGAACTGCCCAGGTCTGGAGCACCTCCTACACCCCCCACAGTGGTGTATGCACCTCCAGCCTGTTACCTTCCCACTGACAATCTCGTCTGCCAATGGGAGGACTCGCTGGATAAGACTTCGGTCTTGCTTCCAATTATTAAAAGAGAGATAGAATAAATGGAGGGAACTGCGTCTGCTCCAAGGCGTGTTCTGACAGCAGCTCTCAGAGATGTCCAGACAGGCTCCAGCGGCTGACGGGGCAAGGCACAAGGGCAGCAGGACCAGCAAGGGGAGAACCCGAGCCCTGGGTCTCAAAGGTACTTGTGATAATGCCATGGGTAATGAATAATAAGAAAATCACAAAGCAAAAAAATACAAATGACGACTTAGATCAGGCTCTTGAATTTTTAAACAGAACTCACTGATGGATCAGCAGACTCTCATAGCCTTGGGGTTTAGTTTTCAAATCCTGCCTCTGGCTTCATGTTAATAATCCATTGCCATGTTCTCCTTCGGAATGCTATAGTTTCCTGGCACATTGTTATTGTTGTTGGTTAAGAAATTAAAAAGACACCCAAAGTATACTATAATCACTCCCTATGAGAAATCCCTGTACATGGAAATATGACATTAAGCCCTCATTAATCTCTTAAGAGTCATGTGTATCAGAACCACCTCCAACCCCCACACATGTGTATTCCAAAGATGGGAAGGGTAAGTATACTATATCCCACTCTTTGGAAGTTCTTAAAGCACGTGTCTGTATCAGAAGCTCTGAGTTGTTCACGATTAAAAAAAAAAAGAAATGCAGCCCAAACTGGTTTGTCCAGAGATTCCCTCATAGATCATTTATTTAAAGTCCCATGGCGGGAAAAATGGGAATCTCAGTGATAAAAAAAAAAAAAGCTAGTATATTTCAGTACAATAATAATTTTTCAATCTATAAATTATGATTATAATTTTCACTCCTGGTGATACCAAAGAATGTTTCAAGCATCCATGAAACCACATAGGTTTTCTAAGATGTGGACATAAACATATGTTTTTTGAACGCTGGTCTTTGATGTGAGAGCAAAAATTTATACAAATAAAACCTAGAATGTCAGAGCCAGAACAGAACTGAGATATCATGGGATTCAATTCTCTCATTTCACAGAGGACACTGAGGCTGAGATTTAAGTAGCTTACGTGAGGTTATAGGAACATAAATGGCCCCATAACACCACGTGAACAGAGAGACAGAAGCACACAAACACATTATTAGAAAGTGTTAAGTGTAGGGCCGGCCCCGTGGTAGCGCTGAGGCCGCTGGTTCGGATCCTATATAGGGATGGCCGGTGCGCTCACTGGCTGAGCGTGGTGCGGACCACACCCTGCCGAGGCAAAAAAAAAAAAAAAAGGAGCATAGGCAGAACCTAACTCAAGAATTACATGCCCTACTCCCCCCCTACCCCACCCCCGGCCATTGTAGACTTTAGTATCTATGGTTTGGGTCCTTGGCTATAAAATAGTCATGACCACAAACTACCCTCAATGCCACAAAATACATGATCAACCCTCAAAAAGAAACTCAGCCCTACAACATAAAGGCAACTTCAGAAAACTGAAACCATTTAAAGAGTAACCACTTAGTTTGTAAGTAAAACATTTGTTTTGGTTTTAAAATAGGGCTTCAAAGGGACTCAAAATAATAGAAAGTTAAAATTTCAGACATTTCATCTCAGGAGCAACAGACCAACTACTATCTCCATTTGTTGAAGAAATATATACAAAGTATCTACTTTGTGCTGGGCATTGTGCTTACAGACCAGAATGCAACTTTACCCAGAAAGTTACATTCTTGCCCTTTGAGGTTGGTGAGAAGACAGGCATTAATCAAAATAGAAACAAAGATACATGTAAGATATACAAGGATGAATGCCCCAAAGGCAAGTTATACAGAGCCAGGAGAAAATGTAAGAGGGGTGTTGGCACAGTCAGGACGTCAGGGAAGGCTTCCCTGAGGAGGTGACAATTGAGCTGAGAAGTGAAGGATGAGTAGGAGATAACCAGGTGATGAGGAGAGAGGGACGCATATTCCAGGCAGAAGGACCAGCATATGCCAACGCCCTGTGCCACTAGAAAGCAGAGTAAGACATAGCCAGGGTGGGTGCAGCTGTGGGGAAAAGAAAAAGAGGAAAGGGGAAATATAAAAGGAGACAGAACTTACACCAGGAAGGCTATACCAACTGTTACAAAATTGTGTCTTACAGATAATGGGAATCCAGTGAATGGACCTCAGCCTGGTAAACAGGTGAGTGGGACATGATCACATTTGCATTTTAAAAAGATCACACAGGCTGCTCAATGGAGTGCGGGCTGGAGTGGGACCCAATGGTCCATGATTTTAAAAAAGGAAAGGTTCAACCTTATTCACTGGATTACTGGTACATGCAAAACATTAGAGAAGGTCTTCACAAAATGCTCAAAGCATTTCTGCAAATACTCTCGGAGAACAGGTGGAGCTGGGCTGGGGAGGAGAGGGCTCTGCAGTCAAATGGTACAGTCTCACAGCATCCTCAGGGCTCACTCAGTGATTCAAGGATGCAAATAAACATTTTGAGCCCCAACCTCACCCACCATGGAATTTACAGATGGTTTATTCCAGCATCTGTTTCACACTGGCTATGTTCCATCGTTATTGATTTTAGACTTTCAATTATCTCTGTATTTGAGCTTGTGGACTAAGACGTGTAAGACCCGGCACCAAAACCAAAACCATAAACCATTCCAAGTTGTCCTCCTAAAAATGAGCACTGTGCTTCTGGACTATCTTCTTGAGCAGATGCTCAGGATGGCAGAAGGAAATAATAGACCATCCACACAAGATTTTAATATCAGAACTTATCTTTCTAAAAACCACATGGAATTTCTCGTAATTTGTTTTTTTCACATTGCAGACAATCTCAAAGTCCTACATTTCCAGCTTAAAGGAGGCAAAAATTGACTACATTTTATGTAGAGCTAAATGTCTTTCAACCGAAGGGATGGGAAACAATTAATGCATCATTTCATTTTTCTCTGCAGATCTACAAATGGGGACAGGCATCTTAGCTGGCCCTAAACTAGCACAAGTTTGGACAGAGCTGAGGCTGTTGGGTTTAATTTGGCCAAATAAAGGAACTCTCAACCCAACGAGCATTTGGTCTGCATAGCCGATTCATTTCATATTACAGATCGAGGACACCAGCAGTACTGTTTAGAAAAACTGGCAATGCTGTTTAGACAAACACCCCCGAGAAGACAGACTGTGGATAGGAAATGTGGTCTGTTGCACTGTTATCCTAGTTTTTTTTTTTTTCCTTCTTCCTTCCCTCATGAGTGCTTTTCATGTAATTTTTACTCACAAAGTTGCCAGTGTTAATTTCTACAGGCCAAATTTGGCTCACTTATTCCTTGCCAATTCCGCAGTCAAATTCTGTGTGCTTGTGGGTGTGTATGTGTGTACGTGTGTGCGTGCACACACATGCGTGTGTTCCCACTGATTTGCACCTAAAGCCAAAGGAGTTTCTATGACATAGACTCAAGAAAAATGTAGGCAGCCTCACACTCGGGCATCTCTAATGACAAAATCTGTCTCTATTAGCAAAAACAATCAAACCCTCTGATCTGGCACAGGCTTAACTCAGCAAGATGCATGGATCCCCACAGAACCTCTGCAAGGGTGGGACTTTGCATGCATGGAAAGGCCATTTGCATATTCTCCCGCACAGGAGAAGAAACACAGCAAACCAAAGGCTAAGCAGTTTTTCTTTTTTAATTTTCCTTCATGGGCTCCATAACTCAAGTGCACTGTTCTTTTTAGGGAGCTGGGTTCAAATGGCAAGGGCAGAAAACAATAATTTGTTTCCTTCTTTTGTTTTTTATAATATATTAATTCAATGGTAGTTATTTTTCTATAATTATTTTGAAGTGATAATAGGGTTGGGTTTTCTCCTCCACTCAAAAGAGCTAATGGAGAAAGAAATTAGTAACTGTCAGAACCACAATACACTTTTTATTATGCCCACCTCACATCCAAACCCTATAGTCAATTACCAAAAATCCCAAGGTAGGATATAAACTCTAAACCAAAAGATTAATTTGGGACAACCACAATCTTAATATTTTTTCCAGTTATCCTCTTGAGGCCAATATATCACATGAAGAATTAAGAAAGCATCTATTCAGTTATATATATATTTTAGGGGTTATACAGCTTAAGAATTTAAGAATCAGAAGTTAGTGACACATGAGAATGAGGAATGAAAGGGAAGCAATATTCCAAATTTCAGCTTTTGACCTTTACAGCAGAAGTGTAAAGAAACAAAAATCAGGGGGGAAGAGGAACAGGTAAAGGGTCATGAAAATCAACTACAATGTGTATTGAGAAGTTAAAATTAAAAAAAAAAAAGCCCCCCCCCCAAAAAAAAAAATCAAAAGTAGATGTTTACAGAGGTCAGAGGCCCTGGATGAAACTAAACTGGTTTTACTCTGGTAGTATCTAACACCTATTATTGAAAGGTAAAAGAGAAACTGGATCTCCATGAACACTTTTAGTCTCAACCAGCAGTGTACTGAGTGTACTGAGTTGAGTTGGTCTCTCAACTCGCCACATCATTTGCAAACTGATTTGGAGGTTTCTGGTCTAACTCGACCCTTCCCAAAGTGTGCTGCAAGCACCTTGTGTGGTATGTGGGCTGGTTTTAGGTGGCAAGTGGATGAGCACACATACATATATAAACACATACACACACACATTTTTAATAGCTAGATATTTATTTTTACAGTGTTCTTTCCATTTATGGCCAAATTCTAACGTTTCCTTTTATAAAAAATGTTGAGTAAAAATAAATAAACAGGAATTGGTAAAGGGACACAAAAATCAACTACACTGTATATTGATAAATTAAAATAAAAAATTAAAAATAAATTAAAATTAAGCTGTAAATGAAAAAGCAATAAATAAATAAACAAGTAAATAAACTTAAAAGGCAATTTAGAGGAAAAGCTATTAGGTATATTTCAAACGTGGCAAAAATGAGGGGGTGGAGTTTGACAATCATGTAGCTGCATAAAAAGTGACAAAATTAATATTAGAATGATGGGGGAAATGGGGCAAGATTTCTAATTCCAGCAGGATGCTACAGTAGTCACTTCACCTCTCTGAGCTTCAGTGTCCTCAGTTGTGTAGCATATGAAATATGTACATCCAAAAGTTTGTATCATAAGACTCCTTAAAATGTTGAAAAAAATTAGATGCGTACATACAAGCATGCTGACATATACACAAACATAAACACACACAGACATACACACCTGCCTACATACATATACACCTTACATACATGAATGTAAAACCAGACCCTACCCACAGCAGTGGTTGATCAGGAAAGTAGGTAATGAGCAAAAGCTACAGTGAATAACATAGCTTCTCTGCCACACCCAAAGCATCGGAGCTTCTGTTTCCTGTCCTAACCAGCGTCTGGTGAGCCCCAGGCCCACCGAATGAAATAACAAGAGTAGGAGCTCTTTGACATTCCTCTCGAGCTCCACAGTATTGATAGTACATGAAGCCTCAACCCAGCCCCTGAGATGAGACTAGAAATGCCCACATCACAAAGGATGCTATCAGTCTGCAAGGGACAGACATACCAAAGGAACGTGTGTCACCATCTCTCCCAAAATTAGGTGTTTCCTGAAGAAGAGATCTGAGCAACATGTTCTTCGGGAAAAACCAAGGAAGGATGAGCAAAGGAAGTATGAAACTAAAGGAGAAAGTGAGTGAATATCATTTTCCTCAATTCTGACACCAGGATTAAAAAAATTAAACAAATCAGAGGTGAACTGAGCTAGGCAATGCCATCCCCTACCCTCGGGTAAATTTACGTCCTGTTCATAATTTCAGAAAAAAGAATAAAGCTACATGTGGTTTCAATATTTTCTCTGTGCTAGGGCAATCTAGTTATCTTTTTATTCAATAAGGCCACGAAAATTGTGTGTGTTTCCTAAATAATCTTGAATTTATACAATATGACATTGTTTCAAAGAAGCACAAATTGTTTGAGGGCCATCTCCCCAACATATGACAATACATTATTGCAGTGCCTTCTATTTTAGGATAACCGCAATATGCAAACGTTGGTCACCAGCCAACTCAGGACAGAGACACCTGCATAATGAATGGTTCACTCTAGAAATAGAGAAGCCACGGGTCTCCAGCCCTCCTGCCCAAAGAAAGGCTGGTTCAACTCTTCTTTCATCCAAGTGGGATGATGTCACCAAGCCACTGCCCAAAACCCTCTCTGGGCATGGCAGACTTGCTCTTAAAACCATCACCACCTACCATCATTCTCCTAAAAACAGACCAGTGTTAATCCGCCTATGATTAGCCCCCAGCTGCCTCTGAGCTGCTGATGGAGCACTCCACCTGAACAGCTCAGGAGGCAAGTCATAATTCGATCCCCTCTTGATGTGGCCTCGGTTTCCTATTTCATCATCTCATGAGACACTTCCTTTTGAAATTTTCAAACAATTCAGCCCAACTTTTGGAGGCAGTCCGCAGTCACTAAGCGATCTGGGCACTGAGCATCCTCTACTTTCAGACACTTCGACATCTAAATGGTGTGACATGCCACAGGAAACATTAACTCACCCGCTAGTTTCAGTCACACTTCACAGCTTTCTAACACAAGTCAAGGACAACACATAAAGGAAGTCGGAAGTCAAGGTGAGTGATAATGCAGGCACTTCGGAAGAGAGAAGCATGCAATAGCATCGACATAAACATGAACTTCTCAACCAACGATTACCCTCCCCGCCTTACTTCTCTTAGACAAAATACATACAGTGTAAAATGCTCCAGTACATCTCATACCTTACTGTATAGGGATCACCTGGAGGTCTTAGTAAAAGACTGATTCAGTAGGTCTGGGGCTGGGGTCCAAGATTCTGCATTTCTAAAAGCACCAGGCAACGCTCCTGCTGAGGCCGCCTCTGGTCTGAGGACCATACTTTGAGTAGTGAAGACACAGGGTCACCCTGCTGTGCTCTGCCATCCCCACCTCTCTTCTCACCCTCCCAGAGAGGTCAGGAGAGTCCACAGCTGTAAACAGGTTTTCACCTGTGCAAGGCTGAAAACCTGTTTCAAATGAATCTGAAGTGTGGAAAAATAATGGAAAAGAAAGCCAAACAGAATAATCATCCAAGTTGCAACAAGTCCTTCCAATTAAACGTGGAAGTAGCTAATTGATATTGCTGTTGAGCTCTCACACTTCTGGGAAGGATCTAGTGGACAAATTTAACCATTAGAGGGAAAAAAGATAAATGCCCTCTCTCCTTGCTATGTAAGTCTTGAAATTCTTTCATCTCACTTCCCAGTAAGAGTTACCTACAAATCATGGGTTGATTCACACACACACACACACACACACACACACACACACACACACACACACACACACTCTCTCTCTCTCTCTCTCTCTCTCTCTCACCTTCCTTCCATATGGAGAAAAAGCAAACCAGAACTCCAATAAAAGACCCAATGTCTAAGCTAAGACAAGTCACGATTTTTTCAGAGAACGCCATCACTTGTCCAGAAGCAAGAGACCAGCCAACTGAAGCCCAACACCCAGCCCCAGAATCTGAGGCCTCCAACTCCCCAGTTGCTACAGGCACCCAGAGATGTGAGAAGTTACGCCTCCAGTCAGGAATGTTTCCATCACCTCCAAGCCTCTAGAGACAGTTTTACATCATCAGAGCTCTTTCTGCGGATGAATTTGTGAGTCTACATAACACCTGTGAGTCCTTCCTTCCCCAGGTGTTATTAAACCCATTTTACAGATGAGGAAGTCTAGAGAGAGAGAGAGAGAGAGACACCCGGGCTTTGACAACTTGCCAGACTCATCACGGAGCAAGTCCAAGCATGCACTCAACGGTGAAGAGGAGGCTCCTGGCTCCCACTCCTAAGACCAATCCAGCCACTTGGAACATTCCAGGAACAGGCCCTGAGGTGCTGATCCTTTGACAAAGACACAGGCTCGAACTGTACTTCTGCCAAGGAAAAACACCTAAGTCCTAAAGGGTTGCCCTCTGTCTCCCCTCACCAACTACTCAATTATTAGGACATGGTTGGCATGCTCAGACATGTTTCTAAAATGGGCACAAAGGAGACATGAGAAAGAGCCAAAGGCCACAGAATCAGCACTGAAGGGACAGCTGCTCACAGGGCCACCCTAAGGGCATCTCAGGCTGGCTTGTGGGAAGGTCACAGACATTACCTGTGTCCTGGAGCCCTTCGTATCTCCGACCTCACTGAGTCCTGCAGTAATCCTGGCACGGAAGTACCATTATGCCCCCCCATTCTATGTGTGATCTAACTGAGCCTGAGATGTCTTCACTTGTATTTAATTGGCTTGTCCTAGGTCACATGATTTCATGCATGGCCCTAAATATATCCACAAATCTATAATGATGCACCAGCAAAAACATATTTCTAATGCTAACATTTCTGCCAGAACATGTACCTTTTTCAATGAGTAACAATGAACTGAGCTGCGGAATGCTTTAACAATAGTCTGACCAACAAAAGTGAAGAAGGGACAAGGATCTTAGAAACCAAGCAAACAGAAGTGCCATCTCTGCTACTAAACAGGAAAGATCCTAAATTCCTGCTTGGCCTTTCAAGTCACAGTAAGCTCTGGCTATGCCAGGTACCGGGTGGGACACTTTCTGTATGTCATTTACAGTCCTCACCATAACACTGCAATGTTACCAGTAAGGAAATAAATTGAGACAGGTGCCTCGCCCAGTACCCCACAGCCAGGTAGAACAGGATTCCATGTCTGGTTCTCTTAACTCTAAATTCATAATGTTTGCACCACACCACTCAATGGGTACTGGGTACTTCTGTAATAATAGTGGGGACCACCATGCCTAAGAATCAAAAGTGGCTACTAACTTCCGGTGATATACTAATCAGAATCCAAACCTGGCGAAAGGTTTTTAAAAATCCACAAAAACCCTATACTCCAATTTTGCCACTGATTTTCAACACATTCTAAGAGAAGCACCAAAATGAGGTTGGTGTCAGTACTGAGCTGGAGAACCGGCCCTCCAGATTCTTCAAGCAACTGGTGCTGACACTGTGCTCACTGCTATCAGAGGGAAGCAGAGGACACAGCCTTGCCTTCGAGAAACCAATGGTCTAATCAGAGAAACAAAATACTCCCAGGAAACCACCTCCAGCCTGGTGTAGGAGGAAGTTGCACACCAAATGTAAGAAGTAAGGATTGATTGACAAGAAAAGGGAACGTTCTTCTAGGCAGAGAGAAATGCATAAGGCAGCTGCTGTGCTTGCTCCTAGTGTTTACTGAGAAAAAGATAAGAAGCACCTTTTTAAATTTTTATTGATAGACCTGGAATATACTAAGTTGCAGATAATAACCTACAAGGTGTCCTTATTTTATTGTGCATAATACAGACTATGGTTTTCAAACTCCATTCCAAGGGGCCACTGTGGTGTGGATATTGGGAAGGGGAAACCAAGTGCTTGTGGCTGGAAGTCACTCAACTTCCCGGTATATAACTGTCTCCTCAGCTCCTAGCAGAGTCCCTGGCAAAATAAGTGCTTAATAAGTATCTGCCGAATGAAAAAACAAGAAGCAGAAGCTTTGAACTCATGTACTTAGCCATAAGAACTCAACTTTTGTTTATTTTAAATGTGGGGGGGGGGGGGCTCTAAGTAAGATTTCATATGAGCAGGGCAGCCAAACCACTTTTTAAAAAAGGAATCAAAAAAAGACATGAGATTTATGAGTATCTCTACATTTGCCTTCATTTCTTGCTCTATCATGACATTTGTCCAACATGAAGGGCGATTAAATTGGGCTTATTCAAACTCTAGCAAATTTCCAGGATTCCAACCACGTACACCCATCTGCGTATTGCTGAACCACATCAATCAATAGTGTGGCCTGTTCAAGACCATAGCCAGTAGGCCAGCTGGGTTTGACCAACATGCTGGCTCATCCAGGTCTCTGCCCAGGACTAGAAAAACCCTAGCATAAACTCAATGCATGAACCTCAGATCATGCCAGCTCTCTGATCCCATGGGAGTTTGAAAGAGGATATCAAGTAATACCAACACCTCTTGACCTAAGCTCTGGAAAACAAGGCACTCTCTGGAAATGCAAGTAGGTGTGAGGATTGAAGAGATTCTATAAATGCTGGGACACTCAGGCAAATGGGTCAGGGGAGGGCTTCAACAACATAAGCTAACCTCTTGGCTAAAAGTAAGCTATTTTCCTAATTATATTCGTGGCATCGATAAATAATTCACCAAGTACTCTGTAAATTCTTGCTAGATGGGAATCTCTCCTTTGGAAGTTGTCAGGAAGGAAAACGGGAACGTACAGTATACAGTCAATGTCCTCAAAGAATTCAGAAGAGGCTCATTCGGTAAATTTCATATGACTCAAAATGAAGAAGTGCTATACAAGGGAACTAAAGTGGAATCAATGCACAGGGTAAGTAGAGACAGACCCAGCTGAGCCAACTAAAGGTAGTTTCTAGTAAGAAGAAGAATGTTGTGGATATATGAAAGAAAAATACAAACTTCAGCAGGTAAAGTGCCAGAGCCTTTCATGTCCTTTAAACCATGCTAATCCCACCAGAGGGTCTTTGCACATGCCATTCTTTCTGTTTAGAAAGTGTTCTCCCAGCTCACTGCACGGGGTTCTCCCGCTCATCCTCCAAGCCTTGATGTAAAAATCACCTTCCTGGGAAGGCCTTCTAAAATAGACCCCCTTCTTTCACTGACTCTTAAAACATTAGGTGCATTTTTTCATATATTCACCTCAATTGATAATTATGTGCTTCTTGGTTTATTTATTGTTTGTCTCTTCTATTAATAGGCCATAAAGGCAAGAACTATAGCTTTTTTGGTCACCTCCATATATCTAATATGTAGCCCAGGGTCTGACACAACATGGTTGCAGAATACATGAATTAATAAATGAACACAAAATGGAGAAGGGAGAGAAAGCATTTCGCACAGAGCACAAGGAGCAGGAATACATGGACAGGAAAGTGTTGGTGATGTTGGAGGGATGCTAGGTAGAGGATCAGGCTGGAGTGAAGGGTATATTAAGGGTAAAATTCAAAAGAACCAGAACCCATACTGCAGAGGGACTTTGCAGGGAGATCATACAAGGCCTGGAATGCCAGGCTAAGGAGCCTGGGCTCTCTTGTCAATGAACAGATCTGCTAAAGGTTCTGAACAAACATGTATGATAGGATTTGGGTTGTTCCAACAGGAACATATAAAAGCATAGTTGATAGCCACAGGTGACCACGACAACAGGGACAAAACATACTGAGGACCTGAATGAGAGAAGCCCAGCAATGAGAACACAAGCAAAAGATGAGAAAAGACAGACAGAAGTCACAGAATTTAGCACCTAGAGGAACCCAAGGAGTGAGGGGTCCTAGATGACTCCTAGGTTGAGGCATGACAGGACTTTTGCTCATGGAATTAACAGATGCAGGAGGATGTGCAGGTACAGGAGAAAAGATGACAAATTCCACCCCAGACATGCCTATGCAGAGATCTCTGGTAAGGGGGGACTCTAGATGAAGACATCTTCCAGGAACCTGAAAACAAGTACCTGGAGTCCTAGAATAAGATTAGCTCAAAACAGGGATATCTTCCAGTCCCCGACACTGATGTGAATGGTGGGGCTTCGAGAGAAGAGGAGATGGCCCAGAGGGTAAATCAAGGCAGAGAAAAGTCCCATCCTCAGGCACCACTCTTCACGGCTTTGAATCAAGATGATGAACATGTGTGCTGGAGGGACAGCTTCCTTCCTCCTACCTCAGAGTGGCCCTGTCCCATCTATGTTCAAAGTCCTCAAACCCTCAGAAGGAAGAATACAGCAGTGAAAGGCTGAGCATCATTTCACCCAACAGGGCCGTGGCGATCAGAGAGATCTTAAGCAATTCTGAAAAGTGGCAGGTACCGCCCACCTGCCTAGCCTCCAAGGGCAATACTCTGCCGAATCCTCTGCAATCCTCTTTGGTTTTAAAAACATTCTTGTTCCAAATGTTTCCTGCTCTAACCAAATTAACGGAACAGTACAGATACGCATGCCAGTGCAAAATATGGCAGCAGTAAAAGTTGACAGAGCTAATTTTCAATTGTTTTGGCAAAACAGCTTGGTCCACCCCTTCGGGTTTGGAAAGCAATCAACTTATTAGCAGAGAATGGGCTACTGTATCTTAACCAGACTTGTTCAGAAGCCTGCTTTATGGTTTTTATGTCATGAAGAGTTCCTATTGAGAGCCCATTGTTCTAAAGAGGCTGCCGTATGAAATGTCTTTCGTGCCCAGGGTTTGAAAAGAGCCCTTCAAGAGGCAGAGTCCTAAAACGATAAGAGTTAGGCAAGTCATGAGATCCAAAGCAAATTAAACATTTCAGATGTCTACAATGAGATGTGGCCTGGACACATGTACACACAAAAGAAACTTGAAGGGGCACATTTAGAGAAAGGGTTAAGTACATACTTCGCTTTGAGATACAACTGCCCCGTGAGTTCTACCCAAACCATGGCTCATCCAGGGGCTGCTGCTGGAGCAGGGGCTTTCCTGGCCCTGAGGTCCCACTCAGCCTGTCCATTCTACTGTGCAATTACAGAATCAATAAAACATCCCTTTGAAACTCCCTGGACTAGTGCCGACACGCAGACAGTAGTCGGCTGACAATTTTTTTGCTATTTCCATTATTACAGCCGGCAAACATAAGGAGAAGACATCCAAATCCAGGCACAGGCTGGGGACGAGAAGGTAGATGTGAGTTCTGGCTTCACGTGGTATGCTGCGTAGGGTCCACATATTTATTACCCAGCAACCTCACCCATGGGCAGGGGCCACCAGACCAAGGTGACATCATTTCTAAGGGGACACTGAGGAAAAACTATGGGAGAGTCTGGATTCTATCTTCCTTCACCCATTTTGATGGAGGAAAGCAGGGGAGAGCAGCAGGAAATTATTTTTTGAAGAAAAAAATCCTTCTTGGACAGGCTCACCTGAGAAACACTTTTTTCTTTGGTCTGCTCTCAGCATTTCAGGAATCAAAGGCCTGTGCCAAGAAGCAGGCAGCGAGGCGGAACTCGGCACTTGTGTGCGCTGCTCGTGAGAACTCGGGGGTGGGGGGCGGGAGGGGGAGACGGGGGGACTGAAACGTCCCTGTCCATCTGTTGATGTCTGGGTGGCAGAAAATATTGAAATAGAAATAGAAAGTTAGAAAAATGCTTAGGAGCAAAACCTGAAAGAGTATTGTATTTGAAAAGGAAATGTTAGACTGATTATATAAAAATGGAAAAACAGAATTAACATGTTCCATAATGATTCGTCTGTGTTAACTAAATATTGAGCTGAAATTTGGTGAAACCCTCAAAATAAGACTTTCCAAGGAAGTCGATGTCTTCAAGAATCATCATCATCTAAAGAGAGCGAAATCACCCTGCAGTGCCCTATTTTGCTCACCTGGTCGATGGCATTTTCATTCTCTTTATTAAATAAAGTCAAAAAAATTATGTGCGGTTTACTCCTCATTCCAAAACCCCAAGACAAGCCCATTACCAGCATTCCTCAAACATATTTGCATATCCAGTGAAAAACAAAATTCAAAATCTTTCCAAGCTACTTCTGTTCTACTGGGAGGCTATAAAAACTGGCAACTTAGGGAAATGAAGATTTCTCTTTTTCTTCCATTCAAGCTCACACAGGAAGTGACACGAGAGGTTTGCTCAAATTACCCTGCTACACAGACCACAATCTCAACAGAGAAAGACCACCCTGGGAATGAGGCAATTCAAGTTTTTTACCAGCTCCCTTCTGACCATACCCCAAAATAGCCAGCCCACATCACGGAAAGCCTGACTTGAGGACTTTGCAGTGTGAGCGATTTCAGCATTGCTAACTCAACCCGACAGTCCTTACTTATAAAATAAAGACCACAGCCATGCACACATAGTAAAATGAGCAGGCGCAAATCTGCTGCAGTATTGCAAGCCGAGTGAATAATAGTACAAAAATATCAGAAAAAGAAAGGTTATGAAATTTTATAACAGATGACAAATTGGTAGCTTTTCCCTGCTTTTCTGGAATAGATTTAGTAACAGATTTGAATCTTGGGCTTTGATGCTTGTCTGTGATATGCAGGGATCCCAAGTTCAAGGCAAAGAAAAAAACAGGAGTCGTTATCTGCACAATACTTCACTTACAGCAGGGTCTCTCCTTTGCTATTTATTCTAGCAATTACTTGGTTCCCTATTTAATCTGCTTTTATTTGAAACGACATTAATTTTTTAATTTTCAATCTCAGGGTCTTCTGTACTTGAAGCTCCCAGCACTTATCTCTAAAAGATGAACCTACCTGCTCAGATTCCAGGGAAAGAAAAAGAGAAAACATCCCATTCTGCCACATTGGAGAAGAGACTTAGAACTCTTCCTTATGGTGTCTGTCACCCAAGCTCACGGCTGGAGGAAGTGGCCACATGCTTCTCGGGTGAGAGTGTCCTTAGGGGCATGCCTTACAAGTCACCGGTCAAGCTGCCTTTGGAGCAACGGGACAGCCACAACCACTGGGAATACCACACTTGTGCCAATGGGCCCCTCCTACTTTCCAGTGATCCCCCCGCGATCCTGACCGCTTTTGTTTCACTTCAACAAAACATTTAGAAGGTGCCTGGTGGGAGGAAACACTCAGGAAGGTGAGGGCTGGAGGGGGCTGAAGTAGTCCAGGGAGGAAGGCAGACATGTAAATGCATCACAGAGAGACAATACGGACAGCAAGGACCCTGCACTTGAATAGCCTGACAAATCTCCAAAAGGAGAAGAGTTTGGTGTCATTCTCTGGTTGGTGGCTAGGAAATCAAGGAATGCCCCCTGAAAAAGGAGATCTGTGAAGAATAAGAGGCAATGTGCTAGGACGTGCTTGCCCAGGAAGCTGCTGTCTGGTTAATATTCTTGGTGACTCTAGAGAATACTCCTCATTAATAAGAGGTGACAAGCATGACTCAGTGTTCATACCATGCTAGGTGCTGGGCTAAGCTATGGGCTTCACATACTCAAACCTCACTGTGATTCTTGCCCATTTCTCAGAGAGGAGAACTGAGCTTCTGACAGTTAAGTTAACTTGTCAGCATCACCAAGCTAGTGAATGGGGAAGTAGGGATTTGAACCTGGTCCATCTGGTCCCACATGGCCCTACTGCCTGGATTGAATGGTTATTTCAACTAAACATATTTTCTGTAGGTACTTGCTAAAGTTAATAGAAACTTGAGTTCCTTGTTCTTCTTACTCCAAACTCTTGGTTTCATTGGTGACAAACACACCTGAAAAGGAATGGAGACTCACTGTTCCACCAAGCCACCTTCTGACCATGAGTCAAAGTCAGAATCCAAACCCACTGGCCTTTTTCTGACTGCATTTTTCCTTCCAGGAATTTATTCTGAGTTCACTGTGTGCGTGAATTGACTGAATTGTGTCCCCCAAAGTCCGTATATTAGAAGTTTAATTCCCACTGTGACGGTGTTAAGAGGGTGGGAAATCCTATTATGGTAATTGAAAGGTGGGGCCATGAAGAGGTGATTAGATTGTAGGACTGTGCCATAGTCAATGGATTAATAATGGTGGTCAGGGGTGTGGTTCTTAGGGCTTTAAAAGAAGAGCACATGAGAGGTTATTCCCTCTCTGCTCTGACATTTTCTGCCATGAGACCCCCAGTTCACTGATGCCACCACCAAGGCCTTCACCAAATGTGTTCCTTGGACTTTGGACTTCCCAGCCTCCAAAACTGTAAGGAATAATTTCATTTTCTTTATAAATGACCCAGTTCCAAGTATTTTGTTAGAAGCAACAGAAACAGACTAATACACTATGTGTTATATGGGAGACTAAAGCTCTACAGTACAGAGAAGAAGAAAGACTTGGTTTAAACCCCATCGCACACGCAAATACTGCTCACCTGTCTGCACTTCGGTATCATCACTGGGGCCATCTGAGGATCTAAGAGAACCTAGAGCACAGTCAGAATCTCCTGAGGCTGCCAGTATTACAAAACCTATTTGCAACCTATTTGGTCTCTTAAGGGCCATCCAATGTGCCAGGGGAACTCCTCAGAAAAAGATGGCACTTGTATCACTGTCCTCAAGGAATTTCAGTTCTCAAAGCACACTGAGCAAATAGGACCACCTGGGACATGCAGTGAATCAACCACTTGCAGCCTCAGTGTGCACAGACCACTCACTGCAAGCCTTGGCGTGACTGGGAACAGCAGCCCAGCACAGACCAGAGTTTTCCCTTCTGCTTCTTTCCTGCACCTATCTAAAAGCTAATTTTTCCATCTCCTCCCAAGCTCAGCACAGAGCATTTTCCCTTCCCCTTCCCCACCTCACTGCCCTGAACCAACTCTGACCTCGTACCCCTCCCTGCATTCAAAGTACAATCGCCACAGCTCTCCCGGGGCCCTGGCCCTATGACCTGCATTCTTCTCTCCCTTCGGAAGCTTCCTTTTCCTGTCCCTCCCAGTCTAATAATCTGCTCCTATTCCACCGGGTCCCCTTGGCTGATGCCACACCTAATGGCAGGGCCCGGGCTTGTGCTGGCATCTCCACTGTGGTTTCAGATGGTGTGGACCTGCCATGGTAGGAGCCTGCAGCACCAGAAACCTGGAATCAGGAGCCCAGAGCCACTCATTACAACCTCTCCCCATTCTCAAGCACCCCCCCAAAAAAAAGCAGAACTCTCAGCATTTACATTTATTTTCAGGCTTAAGTGTGGATCTCCTAAGTCTAGCCTTTAAAGCAGCTCGACACTTAACACTGACAGGAAATGTGAACATGTAAAAAAAAAAACACCACTCCATGTTTGGCTGAGGAGCTATTCTTTGCACTGTTTCCAAGGATGTACCAGAGTGTGAGCTTTAAGGCAGACAAAATAACAGGGGGGTTGAATGATTCCAGTGGTTGAAACATCCTGATCATCTGGTGCTTGTGTTGGTCTTTTGGGATCATTAGGTATTTAAAAAAATTTTGTGACCTGAGTGACTTTGTTCATCATTCCCCCTCCTCCAACAAAAAGGAGCAAATCAGTAATGATGGTTTATATCTAAGACTTCGGCCATCGAATGGTAAAAATCAAATCATACACTGTGGATATATAAGGACCCTGAATAAAATATAGCAAGTCAGCCTAAACTAGCCCAACCACTCTAAGGCATTGTTTTTAAAACTATAAAATCAAATCGCAGGTGTCAGACTTTTGATATATCCCCTTTTCTATAAATACACAAACACTATACAAGTCCATCGGAAGACAGCAACATCTCCTGTGTGTTACTGTAATGCACACACAGTCGATCAGGGAAACAACTTTATGGGTTCACCCACAAGAAATAAAAACATCAAGAGGCTTACAACACATTCAGTATCTGACATCGCACATCAGAGAGAGGGCAGGCAGGGGAGACTTTGAATAATCTCTGATTGTATGAAGGGGAAAGGTCTGTAAACTAAAATAAAAACACACATTAAAAACGTGCATGCTGTACAAACAGGATAAAAAACAGGTTAGCAGGGGCTCTATTTTCCTCCGGTGAGATAAGTTCTCCCCAGCTTGCTGTGTATTCTGGAACCCTGCTAGCCTGTTTCTCTGTTACTCAGAAGAGCAGCTTCAAGCTCATCCCAGCCCCCATGTGAGTTTTCTCTTCTCTGACTGGCTGGGTGGATGCATGTAAATGCAGGTAAGCAAAGGTGTGTCTGCACTTACCTGCACACTCTGCCATCCGCCAACGGTACAGGGAAGCTTAGGTATTACCAGCCAAAGATCCATGCCAAATGAAAACCCAAGCCCACATTACAGCTTCCTGGCTGGCTTAAATTGCAATCATTTATCTTCATATGCCTCAAGTTTAGTTTCTGAAAATTATTTAAAGACCAAGCACCATAATGAACGTTTCTACTCACGGTACTTTGAAAAACAAACAGCAACAACAAAAAATCACAAAATCTTTCTTAGGTAAGGCACCCAGAGGAGATGCAAAGAGATCACAGGAGTCCTGACTTTTAAGGAATTTGCAGTCCTGCTTGAAAAAAAAGGACAAACACATCTGCAAAGATAAGGACTCTAAAGAAGTATGTGTTAAATGCCAAATGAAAGACATGGAAAGTAGTGATGCTAGAAACTAGATGCAAGAGGCTTCAGGGAGACCTTCTGCACTGCGGGCAGATGACTGCATCAGGAGACCCCTCCTTCCTGCTTCTGTTCCTAAGATCCCACCTGTGGCTGCATGTCAAGCTGTGCTTCTCGAACCTGCTCAACTGAAGTCCCAACTTCCCCTACAACAGGAACTTAGAAATGGGCTTCCAGGGTCCAGGAAGTGCCTGAGGTCCTACATTAAAAAGTTTTTTTGTATGTGTGCATTTTTATACCATTTATGCAAATTAAAGAAATGTACACAAAAGCATGACATATGTTTTATAGATATATGTGTATAAAACAGTAAAACCAGAAGAACATGGATGAATTTCATGAGAGGGATGGTGTGTGTGTGTGTGTGTGTGTGTGTGTGTGGTGTGTGTGTCTGTGTGTGTGTGTCTGTGTGTGTGTGTGTGTAGGAGTGGGGAAGGGACGACGGTTAGAATTGAACGGTGTGGTTAGAGGAGACTTCTTTTACCAGGAATGTTGTCCTTCTTAAAGATAACAGAATAGGTGTGATTACGACCAAATGTCAAGTTATTAATTCTGGGTACAGAAAGATGGACATATGTTCCAAACACACACTCACACACATAAAGGGACCCAGAGATTTTTCACATTCACCAAGGGGCCCATAAACCCCAAATAGTTTAAAACCCTTGACTTACAGGCCTCTGTGCCCTTCATCTTTCTCTCTTTTGACCTTTTATAGCCAGGTATTAGACGACCAATTCACAACCCATCTGTCCAGCTCGATGCCATGTTGTCAGTTCTTAAATTGGTAATTAAATATCTCAGTTTTTTCTTTATTTTTCACTGTTTTTCTCTCTCCTCTCCAATTAAAGTATAAGTTTTTTGAAGCCAAGAAACTTTCTGTCCTTCCTCCTCAGCTCACTACTTCACCTAAAACACTCAGTAAACTGGTGTTATTAAGCTAGATGTAAGACTAAGAAATCAAACGAAATGCAGCAATGAGATTGGTTTGGCTACCTCTCATTCTGGAAAAGAGCTATTCGCCAAAGCAGCAACTATTCATTTCCACAGTAAGAGCTATCCCCCAGGTGTGCACGCGTGCACGCACAACCACACACACACAACTTTTCAGTCATGTCATTCTTCTCCTAAGTGCTTACAGTAATAGGTTTTAAGACAGAAAGGAGGAGAAGAAAGAAAGGAAGAGAGGGAGGGAGAGAGGGAGGAAGGAGAAACCCTGCACATATATTAATACTCCTTTACTTCACAACTTAAGAACCATGTCTGGATTTTAACCCCCAGGGAGTGTGGGTTCATGTCATGTAGAGAATTTATAATTATTCTAATAAGACATTTCCCAAACTGTCAACCTGGTATGGGACCCACAATATGTTAAAAGGCATTGTCTGCACCCTCCCAAAGCCCCCACCCCTGCCACAAACAAAGACGATTTCATTTCGAAAACGCTACCCTATGTTCAGAGTTCTCTCTGATATCAACAGTGCACCTGACTATACTAAAGTCTGAGAAATTCTACAGTTAAAATTAGAATAAAATAAAAGTTCAGCTTGGTATAAGCCAGTGTTTTCCAACTTATTTTAACCATAGAATAGTTTCTGCACAGAACAAATTAATATGTTGAGGAACTTGTGGTCTGAGGAACATAGTGTGGGACATGCTGGCCCTTGTGATGATAATACCTTCTGGATTTAACACTACAGAACACATTTCAAATATCTCATCCCATCATCCCCATAAACATGACTCATTCTCATAAAATCAGAAATCCTAGTTTTAGATTCATAAAATATGCCCTTATTACAATAGCATGTATTTCCATAAAACCCTCATGAATTGACTCACATAACCCCTTATAATACTAAGAAGAGAAGAAAAGAAAAACTTCAAGGATTAACTTCAAAACCCAATAGTGTTGAACCAACTATGGTCATAAACCAAAACTACAACACGTCCTCAAAGAGTGTTGGCAAGAACACATCACAATTCCCCCAGACCAAATTCTGTACTGGAGTCTTTACCAGCCCGAGGGGGGATCTGTATGCAGAAATAATGCAAAATGTCTATTATAATCATCTAATTTTACACAATGTTGGCATCTATTAAAACACAGGAAACAAAAAATTTAAGCCCCACTACCAATCAAAGCAATGCGAATTAAGACAATACCATTTTTTCATCTATCAAACTAGGGAATATTTTCACAGACAATACCCTGTATCATTGGAATTTAGGGAAAGGGGCCTTCACAAACAAAGGGGATAGGGAAAAAACTTGACGGCACCATTGTGGAAAACAGAATGATAGGGTTAAAAATTTTCGGTCTCTTTGATCCAACAATTCCATTTCTAAGAATGCATGAAGAGGAAAACAAATCATGAAGACATACAGAGGTCAGGGGCACAAGAAGCCACAGCACTTCTCCACTGGGCTCTCCCAACTCACCAGGCATGGCAGACACAGGGGATCAGGCCCCGCCACACAAACACCCCCAGCCTCTGAGTGTTCCCCGAAGGAGAGGGTATCACAGACACACAGCAATGGCCCACCATCTTCTCTCTCAACCTCGCAGAAAACTCAAGCCTAAAGAGTGAAGGAGCATGAACTTCTAAGTCTGGAATTCTCATCTGCTCGGAGGATGCGTTTGGGATCCTTTGGCATTGAAAAGAAACTATGCCGGACAGGAATTCAAGCCCACTCCTCTGGCTGGGGCATAGGGGACCCAAACCTTTTAAAAGGTGACCAGTTAAAAGAGGAACTATCCTGAAGGGAGAGGACCCTCTGCAGACAAAAAGAAAAACCTGGTCCCAAGAAGCGAAAAACTGTGTATATGAAATTGAGTGAACGGGAGCCCTAGAAAAGGCCCCATGATCCTCAGATGGGAGGGGTAGAAAATTAAAATGAATCAAAACAATAACAGTGACTTATTTTCAGAAGAAATGTGTTTCTGTGTGATTCCAGCACTGGAACACTATCCCTACTATGTCTATGAAAATGATGGGATAAAAGCAAACCAAATAAGAGAAAAATTTATTACCTTCAGGAAGATGTACCATCCAACATGTTTAGTAAAACACGGGAATGAAAGGGGATGGAACAACAGATACACTCTTTAAGGACAGTGTGTCTGATTTTGCTCAGCACTCGATTCTCGGCTTTGAAGAAAAAAAAAAAAGTATGTCTGAATGAATGAATGTTGTCCCATCTTCATTTTCTGGCAGCCTCCTTTAATACGAGCTACTCTGGCCTGAAAGAACTGGTGTTTTTTGGATTACTTTCAAAAATGTGAAACAGCAAGACTCATTCTATTTCCACTTATTCATCCACCTTTAAGAGTAACCTGCTGTGGTATCAGTCCCTGTGCATTCCATTATCTCTGCTGTCTCTCCATCCCCCTGGCCATCAGCTGAGGAACCTCTGGCTCACAAAAGGATTTAACATTCTAGCACAGTAGGGATTTCGACTTCTGGCCACCTTCTTCAGGCTCCCCTCCACTTACATAATTTTGATCTCCAAATATTGAGACTATCCCTCTCTTGAGTCTTTTGGGCCTCACTTATATGCCCTAGGTGTTGATGGCCAAGATCTAGTCCTCATCACAAGGTTTGGTAGGTCCATTCTGCAAATAAGATTACATAGATTTAGGGAGGTTTCAGTCTAATTTGGAAAAAAAAAAAAAAAAGCAGTCTCCATAGATACGAGCTTTTCAACATATTGCTTCTCTGCTCTCTTGTTTTCTTACACTGAGAATGTCAGTGCAGAACCGGAATATTGATAAGTAAATTACGCAGGCTGGAGGGTCGAGCTTCCCACCCATCCCTCTGCACCCCCATTGGTGGAGAGCACAGGGCAGTGTGGAAGGAAGCAGGAGTAATGGAGCCTGAAGGCCGGAGCTACAACATGCTATCCAATGCACTACTGGAAGGAGGACACCAGCTCGCCCTTTTCACATCTCCCTCTTCACTGCTTGCTTCAGTTGCACAAGGATGTGACTGTATGTGCAGGTCGTGTTCCCTCAGATGCAGAGGTAAACTTCACCAGGCCACAAGCAGCACACGTCCTGGAGACTAAGTGGTCCAAGTGTGCTTATGGCAGCCCAAGCGCAGCTGAGAACCCTGGGACCATGGTTGCAAATGACTGCTTTTCCCTAGTTCCTGAAAACATTTTCGAGTGTACGTGTGTTCAAAGAGGGAGTGGGACAAAGAATCCGTGGCAACAGTAATATAATGAAAACCTTCAAGAAAGGCTGGACAGGGGTCCACAGGGCAGTCAATCCTAGTATCCTCAGCTAAGAAAGGGTAAGAGTATTTAAAAAGAAGAAAAATAGAATTACCACATAATCCAGCAATTCCACTTCTAGGTGTATACCCCCAAAGAACTGAAAGTAGGGACTCTAAGAGAGAGTTGTACACCCACGTTTATACTACCCACAATAGTCAAAATGGAGCAGCAACCCAAGTGTCCACTGGAAGATGAATGGATAAACAAAATGCATATACAAACAACAGAATATTATTCAGCCTTAAAAAGGAAAACATTTCTGAATCATGCTATTACATAGGTGAAACTGAGGACATTAAGTGAAATAAACCAGTCATAAAAAGACAAATACTATATGATGCTAATTATATGAGGTAGCTCAAGTAGTCAAATTCATAGAGACAGAAAGTGGAATGGTGGTTGCCAGGGGCTGGGGGAAGGAGGGAACAGGGAGCTGTTGTTTAATGGGTACCGTACAGAGTTTCCATCTTGCAAGATGAAAGTTCTGGAGATCAGTTACACAACAACATAAATATACTTAACACCACTGAACTGTATACTTAAAAATGGTTACGATGATAGATCTGTTATGTGTATTTTACCATACTAAAAATAATAAAGAAAAAATTGGAAAAGTAACAGGCAAAAAGATTTCACATTTGATAGTGAAACTGGTATTGAATGAAAAGCATATACCAGGTATATGTTAAAAATTATTCTTTCCTATGAGGTATAATAGGACTTTAGTAAATCCTAGATGATTGGTTTTTAAAAGGTAACTGCATTCCCTGTTGCAAACAGTGTAAAACTGTTTTTTCAGCTGCCTCTTGTGAAATTCTTTTTCAATATTCTAGATGATAGACCTAGTTTAGTATTGCCTTACTCAGGGTAAATCACTTTGCAAAGCATGCCACAATTCCCTAGATGGACAGTGATCTAGATCAGTCATTCTTGGGGGTGGCTTTATTTACTTTTTCAAATTTTATTTTATTTTGTCAATATACAATGTGGTTGATTATTGTGGCCCATTACCAAAACCTCCCTCCCTCCTGGCTTTAACCCCCAGGGGACATGTGGAAATGTCTGAAGACAGCTTTGGTTGCCACACTGGATGGGGCAGGAGGGAATGGTACCGTTGTCTAGTGGGTAGAAGTCAGAGATACGGCTACACATCCCATAATGCACAGCACAGACTCCACAATAAAGAACTTTCTGGCCCCAAATGTCAATAGTGTTGAGGTTAAGAAACTCGCTCTAGATCGTCCTAGGAGTTCAGAGACTAGGTTTTCTGGTTTACTCTTTCTTTTTCATATGCCTTTGAGCAGCCAGCAGAGTGAGCTGGCACTAACATGCCAGCACGGTGCTAAATGCCGTATATATGTGCATTATTTCATTCAGTCCTCTCGCTCTTAGGAGAGTGATAATGCTATGCCCCCAGCGTCACTGTTGGGAACCACACTTGGCAAGGTTAAGGAATGTGACCAAAGTCAGTACCACTGTGGGGATTTTAAATTAGCTCTGCAGACCTCCAAGGCAGTATCCTTACGGTACCTCCCAAACCCTCACATTCTCAGACTCAGTCTGACTTGTGAGAAGCAAGTCAACACAGCAGCACTTACCAAGACACCTTGTGTTGATCCCCAGCACAGGGAACTGTTAGCCAATTCCTTTCCCATCCAAGTCCCTTAAGCATCCTGGCAGCCTGTCAACTCCACTTGGACTGTGGAAGAATTTTTGGATTCAGGAGGGAAATTTGGAGAAAAAATTATTTTTTATATTTTATAAAGGTTTGTGTCTTTTGTATATTTTCCATTCTGCTAGATATTATTTGCACGAAGAGGGCCTCAAAAACTGAGTTCCTACCAATCTCTTCACCAGAATCTTCCAATTCAGGAGTCACTTCTAAACAACTTTGAAGAATTCCCAAGTATTAAACAACTCAAGAAGCAGAGCTAGAAACATCCCTGGCTATCGCCTCTGCCTATAATGCTATTCTTCCCCTTCACCATCTGGGGAACTCATGTTCGTGCTTCAAAACCCTGCTCAAACTTGGTGCACCACTTCTGAGAAGCTTTCCATATGTCCTAGATGTTCCACAATTTGTCATTCCTTCTGCACCAGTTCCACGCTGTGACATCCTTCTATTCTACTTACTTCTCTATATTAACCATTAGCAAACCAGACTGTGAGTTGCTTGATGCAGGGGCTATGTACATCTTACATGTCTTTGTACACACTGTATAAATTACAACAGACCCTTAAAGGGATGTGAAGTGAAACCTGTCACCCACATCTGCCATAGTCTGCAAATAAAGTCCACCAGCTGAAAAGTACATCTAACTACTAGCACCTTTCATGAATAGTTAAAAGCCTTCAGAAGCAAAAAAAAAAAAAAAGATCAAGTGAAACAGTGGGGGAGACACCCATCAGATCATCAGAGGACATTGGCAATTTCCTCTGAATCTTGAGAATGTCCAAGTGATTTTTGGCACATTTATAGAGTTTCTCAAAAGAAGAGATGAATTCAGTAGTTGCAGAAATAACTCACAAAATCTTTTGCAATGAGTTGGGTATTGGGACATCTGGAGAAGTTCCATGGGTGGCAAGGTCCTCTTTATGTTCAGTATCATTATGCACCAAATTAGTCATAGCCTCAACAAATAATGCAACAGAGAGGCTTCCTCCATTCCATGGTTTTGTTTGTTTTTTGTGTTTTAAACGACAATCACAGCCTCTCCCCAAATCAGAGTTTATCAAAGGTCCAGGATCACTGCATCAGATCCACTAGGACGAAGGGGACTGCAGGTGGAGATGCTTGGCCAAAAAATGAAAGAACACAAATTGTCAGAATACAGCCCACTTGGCAAACTACTCAACCAGAATCTCGGGCGGCAGGGGAGGGAGGGGGTAGAGGGTCCCGCGCCTGTCAGTTTAAGGACCCCTGCAGGTGATTCTCATTCACGCTCGAGTTAGAAATCCACTGCCTTAAGCCTGTGGTTCTCAAACATTAGTGACCATCAGAATCACGTGGAGGACTTGTTTAAACAGCAGCCAGGCCCCACACCACAGTTCCTGATTTTGTAGGTCTTCATGGAGCCTCAGAACTTGCATCTGTAACAAATTGCCAGGTGATGCTGAGGGTGCTGGTCTGGGGACTGAAGAGACTAAAGAAGGGAGCAGAGAACCTCAGGGAGGGAGATTTTATTTTCATTTTATAGTCTTTTGTCTTTTTCTTACCTTGTGTATATTTTTTAAGAAGGGAGACTGTTTCTCAGCTTGAGAAAATTCTACAATATTGTAGGATTTTATGATGACTCAAGAAAGTACCAAAATAACCTCTTCAACGGAATACCGTTTCCCCTTTTTACTCTTCTCTCCTAACGTTCTATGAGACTCCCAAAGGTAAAAGGCACCCCCGAATTTTGGACCAGCAGCTCAGCCCTCAGCCTGCTTTGGAGAGGCTTCACCAGCCAGCCCAGCACATTGGTTTATAACTAAATACCTGCTACCTAAGCGCTGTAGCTACTAACTTTGCCTCAAAGTGATTTCTCTCTCAAACACCCAGTACAACAACCTCAGTTGGCACTGGTTTCTGTTAACGAACAGAATGACCCACGCCAACCACAGCTTACAGCACGTGTACTCAGCCTACTTCCCTATTTTAAATGCCTAATGATTATTGCTGCGCCTGAACACATCTGGAGGGAGCTGGGCCCACTGGTTGCCTCTTGCCCCACTCCAGGCCCTCCTACAAGGAAGGGTGCACCCTGCAAGCCCTCCAAGTACAGACAAGTTACACCATGTTGCTCCTAGTCGGATCAGAGGGCTCAAACAATCAAGGATTTTTTTTTTTTTTTTTTTTTTTTTTGGAGAAATGATCAAACCCAGGGGTGGGGACAGAACTTCCTGCAAGAAACCGCATCCTGAACAAGCATCACCACGACTCACTGTAAATAAATACTCTCTCCTTGCAGCACTTCCGTCAACTGTCAGGGCCCTGGCTCCAATCGCCTTTCAAGTCCAAACAGGAAAGGGGAGAAAAGAGAGTGAGATGGCAGATAGGAGGTTTAATTTGCTTCTTGCTGCAGTTTTCATTGGTGGGGAGCTTCCAATTCAGCAGGACTGCCAGCTGCCTGAAATTGCTCCTGGACCCCACTTTTTCCTGTTAACCTTCATAATTGTATTATTACAGGCCAGCCCACAACTGACCTACCCAAGGCTGAGAGGAGTGCGGCTTCTTCCCTGGATCAGATAAGCAGGCCTGCTGCAGACAGAAAGGCAACTGATGTTTGTGAGGGATGCTTTGTACACACCCCTGTTGTAACTTAACTCAAGGGATGGGGGTGGGGGGTGGCCCTGGGGACTGGAGGGTGGAGGGTTCAAGAAGGAAATAAGTCAGTGACCTCAATTTTCTGGAAAACGAATGTGAAGGATATCCTTTTCAAAGTGCACAATGTGGCTGGGTGGGGAAAGATGTGCAGAGAAGATCATTCATTTCAATAAAAGCGATGGTAACTACTTCTCCACTGTGGACCGCGGAGCAGGCATGACACAAAGGGCTTTAATATGCGTCCTACACTTAGTCCTCCCATATGGTACCTTGGAGGCAGGTACCATAAGCCCCATGTTACAGATGAGGAAACCAAGTTTGAGAGAGCTACAAAAACCCATGCTGGTTCACAATCAGTAATTGTCAAAAGTAGGAATTCAAACTCAGTTTTGCCTAAGTCAGGGCTGCCATGAACAGCTGAGAAGGCTACATACTGCACAAGTCTAAGAGGTGCCATACATGTCACTGGCAATGTCAATGGCAGCCCCTGGTATCTTGCTTGGAACCAGAATGGGGCTGTTAGAGCAGTCCTCATTTTCACAATGAGCTAAAGTTTCTGGAAAATGAAAATGAGCTCCATCCAAAGGGCTTCTCAAGAAGTTCTAAGATTCTAAGGTATTTGAACACTATGGCATTTGCTAAATTCCCTCAAGTTCTAATTTCCCATTTGTCTCTGCATTATGAGATTAAGCCTCAAGTCTGCTGTTATACAGTATCAAAGGCACCAATGCTTGGTACATTATGGGCACTTGATAAATATCTATTGAAAAGAAATGGTGAACAAATGGAAAAATGAATGAATTAATGCATTCAGGTACGTGATGTGGAATACCTGGTTGCCACAGGAACCGAAGCAGAAGACAGCTCTTGCCCTTCTCTGAGAAGCCTGGGCCTCATGGAGAAATGGCACCCTGCTGGGACTGGCTTCCATAAAAGCTGCTGTCACTTGTGGGCACCTTTGATTTTTTTCTTTTTTTTTATTATGGAAATACAGGCTCAGGCACAGTGGTAGTAGCAGCTCTGGCTACAGATGGAGATAATATAATGCGTTGTTGGCAGCCCAGGAGGAAGCAGGGAGGGTAATGAGCAGGGAAAAAGCATGTTCAAGAATGAAGGAGTGGGTGAAACCTCATAAACTCTTCACAGACAGGACATGCCCCCGGAGCCTCTGCCCTAAGGAGGGAGGGAGCCAGGCAGCCTCCCTGAGGCAGAGGAGGGTGAAACTGGAGACAGGGCTGAAGTGCCCAGGGCACCCACTGCCACGCACTGAAAAAAAAAAATTAAGTTAATAAAAGTAAAAATGAAGCATTACATGTAGCAGCAAAGTGTTATTAAAACACTGTAATGTCTCAGAGATTCCTATGAAGTCATGTTCTTACAATTCACTCATAAGAATTTAAAGACAAAATTATATGCCTCGTAATTCCCCAATGAGTATGTTTTTCTATGGATGCCATTGTTTAGATGGGATGCACAGCTTCCCGAAAGTTTAAATCATTGAAGGAATTTTTAAAAACTGGCACTTTCCAGAAATCTAGCTGCACATTTCTCAGTAGGAGCAACTGTCAATAATGATTATGTCCACACACTTGTGTATACTGGTACATATATTTCAGGACACATTTTCGATCAGGGTTGAAAACTCAAATGCCCACAGGGGCCAGGAGGTTGTTTAAACCAATGAAGCAGGCAGAGAATCAAACACCAGGGAGTGATGGGACCCATCCTTAGCTGGATAGCTTGGATGAGCCCCATCTAAATGCACCCTGGCCCTAGTATGGGAGAGGGGATGTTACTACAGGTTTTGATTTGTGACAAGAAGCCAGAAATTTGCGTTTTGAGTATGAAATAAATGTTAGTGATCATTCAAATATTTTATTTAGAACATCAAACCAGTGAAATGAAACGTATCTGTGGCCTAAAAACCTCCGTCTACACCTATGTCTATACATACCCCAATAATGATTGTTTATATTTAGCCATTATATGACCCGGCCCTCTGCATCGAATGTTACTAAGTTTATTCATGGGGTACCCCAATGAGCTTACAAACAGTAATACCCACTTAACAGATGAATAACCAAGTCAGGAAGGAACTGGCAACCAGATGCCACAGAGGTAGAGTCTGATTACAATGGGAATCACTCCAGCTGAAAGGAAGGAGGTGAGTGCCCTGGTTCCACAGAGACCAGATGCCAACTTTGCTCCATTCCATTATACATTTCACTTCAGGAGAGGTGAAACCATCAAGGCTAGTGTCCCGTTCCCATAGGAACTAAGAGGTCCAACTCAAGAAGAGTGTGGACGAGGCTTCATGCTAAGATCAAGGTCATAGAAAGGAAGCTTGTTCATGCTCAATGAGCTTTGCCTATGAAGACATAGGTTACAACAGATATAAGCAGAGACCTTCTCAAAGAGTCTAGTCTTTTTAATATATTTTTATTAAACTTGCATACTCACCAGAATGGGGCAGGGGGTATCATTTCTCTCCCTTTCATCCTACTTGAGATCACAGAGAAATTTCAACACTTTACAATCAGTCAGAGACAAGTGTAGGCATGTTCTGAGAAAGAACCTCAAGTGACTCATTCTTCCAGTTTTCTTAAACTGATTTCAGCTTTTAGGAAAGAGGCTTCATTCATACACACCACACATCACACAGTGCCAGACCTCATGGAACCCTGCATGGGTTGATAGTTCCGAACAACACTTCCCTGCCGAGGAATGTGAACGTTGCCAGCCTTGGGGAGTGAACCCCAGTGCAGAAACAGATTTCAATCTTCTAAGATTTCAATCTTAGTGATTTACAGTTACCTCCTGGTCTATCAGGAGATCTTTATCCCCTGATCAGAGTTAAGGATTCCCACTGACTCTCTTTCCCTTACACTTCTTTGAATGGCTTCCACAGAAAAATGTACAAAATCCTGCTCCATTAAGTCTGTAAAAACTTAGTATGGGCACTAAATGCTTTAATGGCTCTGCAAATGAAGGCTGTTGACTTGTAAGGTCTAAGAGGGGAATTCCAGTACTTCTCCCAAAGGTAGATTGTCCCTAGACAATTCACGGAACATAGCAAGGACTATGCAGTGGTTAAGAGCATTGGCTCAAGGTTGTTTCTGAGCCATGATCCTTGGCAAATGATTTAATTTCTCCAAGCAGTGATTCCTTCATCTATAAACCAGTGGGTAATAACCTGCCAGACTGAATTTTCCTGAGGATGAAATGGGAGAAATTCAAGGAAAGCACTTCCAAAGATACCCCCAACTAGTAGATGAGGGTTATATCGTCAGTAACAAAGGTCATCCCTCTCAACTGCTTTACTCTCCAGACTTAAGATGCTTATTGTAAATGTCTCTGCTTTGGACACTAAATTACCATTTCCACAATTTCAAAGCCAAATCATTGCCAAGTATTAATCCTTCGAAACGTGCTTAGCACATTTCAACCTGGTAATGCTGGCACATGTCTTTTTCACAGAGGGCACCTGCAACTGTGCAACTTAATAAGGTGTGTGGCATGCAAGGTTAGCTAATGTCAAAACCTAGCTCCAGTGGGGTCAAAGAACAAAATACATGTTATAACCAGACCTGACGCAAAATCGCTTTTTAGTTCAGAAACAGAATGCCTGCCAAATTGGGGAAGCTGCATGAAAACAGTAATCCAACAATATTGTATGATCACTTTCATGGTCATTTTAGAAATGTTGGTAAGAAGAACATGGTAGAAATAGCAAAAAGGTGAATGTGCTTTACTTGGGTAAAGGATTTTTTTTTTCTATTGCAAAAATGCAGCATGGCCCAAACTGAGAGAAGGCTCCTAGAGCGCAGAATTTAAGGAGGGATTCACTCTCAGGGTCCTCTGAGTTCAATGTCACCTGAGAGCAAGTGCCTCTTTAAATTCTGCACCCTAGGAGTCTAGCATGCCTCACCTTAATCCAGTGTTAAAGGGAGATGGAAGTGAAATGTAATTTTCATGCATTTGAACGTGTGGCAATACCTTGCAAGAAAGAGGCTCCAAGATGTAAACTGATGGAAAACATTATAACACATCTTACCCTTAAAGACCAGAATTTCATGGCTGGGAGCAACCCAGGCAAGGGACAATCTCCTAGAATCTTACCAACTTCAAAGGCAGCTCTTTGCAATTTTGTGAGCATTTCCTTTCATCAACCCTCAACAATGTTTCCTCTTACTCTCCCACACGAATGACAATTAATTCCACAACCAGTGGAAAATCCTATTCTCAGATATCTTTTTTGCCTGCCTACACCCTATGGGAGAGCTGGTTGCAACATAAAATTAAAATAGGTCACTATGGTCATGCAACTGGACCCCTCAAATTGAGGACTTCTTTTTCTTTTCAAGGGCTGTTTGTAAATGAATCATTTTTTGATTAGATAAATATTCATAAGGTTTATTTTTAGAAAACCTAAATAATAATAATGTATAACTAAATATACTGTAACACAGATCTATGGAATATGAGGTAAATAAAAGTTTTACAAATCTCAGAGAGGTAACTTCAATCCTAGAACATGGCATTTCTTTCGCAACATGTCGATAAATTGAGCATTAAATGGGAAAGGGAGCTTTAAAAACATAAGCCCTTAGATGTTCAAAATTTTATTTTTGAAGTTTCCCACTTTAACCTCACAAAGCCTCATTTACAAATAAACATGTTTCTAAATACATAATGCATTAGAACAAGAGGTAGGAGGAGGACAAAGAAAAATCACACCTGCATATTGGAGTCAATGTGTATATGTTCCTAATCCCAATTGTTTAACTGAAACCACTTTGGTTAGAAATGCTAAACAAATAGATCCAAAACTGAAAAATTACAGGTATTGTTTCTTCACCTCCATGCTGGCAATTTTTAGATGTGCTTCACTAAAGATCTGAACAGAAATGCTACACATGGATAAAGAACCAGGACAGGCAATGTAATAAACTTTGCCCTCCTCAGCCCAAACTTCTGCATAACTTTACTGGAGAACTACTAGTTCATCGCCAACGAATGCCACTCTCGAATGCCACACGAATTTTGATATCAGCTGTCCAATGCCCATTCGCCTATGATTACATATGCATTACCGAGCTATGAAATAAGTCAGAGTGTTAAGATGTGTGAATACATGGCTGTTTCCAAACATAATAGTTCTTAGTGTCTAGTGCACTGTGATTTTCTTGGTTCACCCTCTCCTCTTTTAAAGAAAGCCTATCACCCTATGTTAATTTTGAACAAAACTAAAGAATGGCATGAGAGAAGCTCCTATCTAAATACTGCTAGATTCAATTTCTCTTGAAAAAATAAAATAAGTGATATGATGAGTTGGCCATTTTTTCTTTAAAGAGAAGAAAGAATAAACAATTTTATGAAATATTCTTTTTTTTTTTTTGAACACCTAATTATACACTAAGCAAGAAGTAATTTTTTCCCTCCTGCCTACATTTTATGTTGTGGGCACTTCCATTTTATGTCCCCTGACACCTTTTCCAATAATCCATCTACTTGATATTGGAAAGCCTCACATGAATAAAACTTTATGGCACTACAGGCGTTTAGCCTTCCACTGACATTCCTGGCCTGTTCAATTCTGCAATTCAATCAAAATCAAATCTCAAAATCCTCTTGTCAGCCAGCACTGCTTTCATATGCCTGAGCCTTGTGTAAGGATAACTGCATCCAATCTTCCCCCCAAGCAGTGCTTATATTGTTTTATTACAGTTCAATGAGTGGAGTTCAAAATTACATGCAGCTGCCTACTACTGTGGTCGGACTGTGTTACGCATGGACACAACTATTGCCCACCAGGCCTGAAATCATTCACTTACTGGCCGGCCAGAAAGACTGTGAGCACTTCTTTGTATGGAAGAACGTCCTGTCTGCTAGATCTAAAGAGGGTGATGTTAACAGATCAGTCCCTTTATAAAAGGATTGTGAAAGCCCAATGAAATGCAACTCAAATGTGCTCAATGTTAAGCATGTGGCTAGAGCACATAAAAGCAAAGATAAACCTCAACATGCACTACTTATTCTCAGAAAGCTTGTGAAGGAAGATAAAAAGATCTGGAATAAAAGACATCTTAAAGAATTTTCATATGTGTTTTAAATGATGAGACTTCATTTAAATAGGTTTTTTAATACCCCCAATAATCCTTTCATTGAAACAAAAAGAGAAAACACAAAGCCAATTAAATACAACTTAACTTGGTGAACAATACAGTAATTAAAACACCAGTAGTTTAGAAATGCTCCTGATATGTTGGCATCAGGCACAGTGATGATGAAATGACATTAGGGCATTTCCAGCATTGAGACGAAAACATCCAGTGGTCATCTCTTATTTTAAAAACAAATTTAAAATGTGTAGAACATACTGGAACCATAAAGGGAGGCAAACTGGGTCTCATCTGTACAGTTGTTAAATTACACAGTCATTGTCAAAAGGGGGTAAGGGGTGGGCCGGCCCGGTGGTGCACTGCTGCAGTGCGCTGCTTGGGAAGCGCGGCAGGCGCTCCCGCCGAGGGTTCGGATCCCACATACGGACCGGTTCCCACTCACTGGCTGAGCGAGGCGTGGGGGCAGCACCGGGGGTTGCGATCCCGTTGCCGGTCCCGGTCCGGTGCGGGCACGACACTGAGGGTTGCGATCCGTTGCCGGACACGAAAAAAGACAAAAAAAAAGGGGGGGGGGTAATGGGGAGAAGGTCGTGCTCTAAGAAGAACTGTCAAAGACCCAAATAAAAATGTATGTGCTAACTCCAGGTTCCCTGTGGGTTGGTAATTCTACAGGTGAAACAATAGCTTTGTAGGATGCAGCATTCCAAGAAAGAAGAATTACATCTCTCATTTATGAAGGTGCGCACCCCTGTGCAGGTGGCCAAATACCTCTCTGTGGCAAAAGTCAGTGACAAGAGGGTAAAAATGTATGTGTGACTGCAAAATTTTTACCTGCAAGTTCTCTGAAATTAAACACCCTTGGAGCCCCCAAAAGATGAGTTTATATCTATTTCTAACACTTACCACCCTGCATCTTTTGAAACGATGTCATCAAAAGGCACTCTAAAGAGAATACAAAAAGCTCTCACGTACAGAAACCTCTTACGCAATACAGAAATTAGTCTCAAGACTATGTACTCAGTAGTTTAAGTACTGAGTTAACCCCTAAGCCAAGAGTGCAAGTGTAAAGGTACTTATTCTGCTGCAGCTATGTTTATAGGTAACATCTGAGAAAACCAAGTGATTCATGTGCAATGATCTTTTTTAATGACATAGCAGATTCAAAGAACCAGCAAGGCAAGCTAGGGGCAATTCAGAGTTTACACAATAGTTTCTAGATATAATTTTATATTCTCTGGGGTAAATGATGAGGTTGAGTCTTACTGACCCAAAGGAGGCTCATATTATATTTTAATAGCTGAGAGGGCTGAACTTGGAGGAAGGAGGCATACTTTTTGACTGTGGACACTGCTTTGGTCAAGACCTGTCATTCTTTGATGGTCACAGAGCAGGAAGGCCTGCCTCTTTCCCAAGTCAACTGCAGTGAAATGTTATTGTTTGATCTCTTTTCAATTGCTGAGAAAATCAGCTGGTGTTCCCGGAAAATGGAAATGAATTCCACAAACTGGACTCCCTCCCTTCCTTCCCCTTTCACTCAATGGAGTCCCAGTGGATAAAATGAACAAACCTGCAAGGAATTTGAAGACCACTCTCACTACTTTAAGAGCCTACGCTGCTTTCTGGCATCTCTAGAAGAATCAGAAAATCCGACAATACAGCCTGAAGGCCTGACAACAATTGGCTGGAGAAGCAGTAGCTCCCTTTAAATAAAGCCTGTGCTGTCTGGTTCCCCAGATCCCCACCCAATCTGCTTACTTCTTTTAAATTACCTGTGTGATCCCCATGACAATTTGAATTGAAGCTCCCTGGAATACAGGCTACTTCAAGTGATTTCTAGGACCAAAATTCCACAATCCTATCACACTCAGTGGCATTGGCCCAGTATCAGTGAATGTTCTCACACTACCTACCTCTAACTTCCTAAGAAAGGGGAATAAAGACACATATGGCTTCGTGATAAATGCCAACACCAGCCAACTAAACAAAAGCACCAAGAACAAAGCAGGGTCCCTCTCACAAACCCCATCTTTACCAACCCCATTTCAGAATGCCTACTGGGCAAAGGAGTTAGTGGTTCAAAACACAAATTCTCAGATGCAATCTCCAAGCTGAATGACATATGCAAACGGAAATTCTGAGACCTGGTTGCCTTGGGTATCCTAACAGCCAAAGTCAAGTGTGATTTGGGCAGCCCTACTGGCTGAATCAAAGGGTAGGTTACAATGGGATTTCAACACGGGAGCAAGAAATGTCTGGTGCTGATGAACTCATTAAGCTCACTGAAGTTTTTAACTTCTGATTTTTAATAAATAAAACCAACATACACCCTCACACACCAACCCAGATATCTTGTCCAAAGTCACTGAGAGGATCAATATCATCTTTGGGATCTAAATCCTGTTCTCATGGAAGAAATAAATATCCTCCCCAAAATGCTAATGACATGCAGAGTTGAGCCCTCTGGTCACACTCTTCCAAAGAGCCCAAGTGTAAACAGAAATCACAAACATGTACCAAGCTAAGACACCGACAATCTAATAGGTTTTGCGTTCTATGGATGAAAAGATAAAGTCTTTAAGTAAAGGCTCTCCTCATTCTTTTGTATACAAAGAAACAATTTCCTAAAAACTCAGTATGAACCAGACATCTGTGCTTAAGACAATGAACAGAGCAAATTTAAAGGGGCTGTGACTGACACAGGGCTGGCATGGCTCTGAGTATTTCCACCAAACCACATCTTCTGCTGTCAAATCCTTTACAAAGCAAATATTTATATTTTAGCAGGAAAATCTTGAGCTAGACTGTTACTTCTCTTACAAGATGTCCCTCTCCAGTCACCCTGGAGTTTAGAACTACATTCACTCTGTTTTGTTACATAACAGTAGCAATAGAAGAGGAAAGACAAAGTGTCTCTAAAGAATCCTAAGGCCCCTCCGTCCATCTGAGAGAACTGTATTTCTATAGAGTGATCAGAACCAGTGTCATTGGGGCTAATTTAGAATCTTTGTGCCTCCACATACTGAGAAGCATCATCTCTATTTTCACTTTTTGTGAAAATGCTCCTTAATGTTTACAGACGTGGTTACACTGAAGCAGGAACTAAGGCAGAGAGATACACAGGTGTTCAAGAGAAAACCACAGAGAAAAAAAGCACCCAAAGAGTTGCTTTAAAATTTTTGCTTTATTTTTAAAAACTCTGCAATATAAATGATTGAATCTTGATGCTCCAAGTGAGGCCTCGACCAGCAGCATGGACATAACCAGGGAGTTTGTTAAAAATGTATAGTCCCAGCGCCCACCCCAGACCTACTGAATGAGAATCTGCATTTTAACAAGATCTGCAGTGGATCCCTACGCACACCAAGGTATGAAGAGTGCTGCTCTGGAAGACTTCCAATGTCACTGCTCCTGATGTTGGGATAGTAAGGACAGTTCCCTAACTTCTAAAAGTCTGTGTAATACCTGGATCAGAATCATCAGAGGAGCTTGTTTAAAAAATACAAGTTTCTGGGCCCCATCTGAGACCCACTGGATCAAAACCACTGGCGCTCAGGTAGTCCAGAGGTCCCCTCCAATCTGAGAACCACTGAACAACTTCAAATGTGCATCTCCTCTTTGCTGCATTTAGGGACTGTTTTCAATGTACTGCTAACCTGACCAACATACTGTAACTGTATAATTTGTAAAAACTTCAAAAAGCATTTCACAGCTTTGTATATGCCCCAAAGTGAATGGGGTGGGGGCATTGTTCTGGAATTCTTATGAATGACACACATCTCTTTACAAATAGTCAATTTTTAAAAAGGTAATGTGTGTGTTCAATGCAGCACATACATGCAAACATGCTTTCAGTACTAACCTCTTCGTAGAAAATGACAGGCAGACGTGGAAATGCCCGCATGAGCACATATCCACCCTCTGACTGAAATACGAAGACACACATCTGAAAGTATAACCTTATGTATAGTCCCCTTCAAACAAAAACAGGCCAGCTAAAGAAGGAAAGTGCTCTCCTTAAATCTAATATCCCCTTTGTCTAGAACCAAACCAACTAATTTAACAAGCAGCAGTAAATAATCACTTATATGCTAGCTTTTAGTCATTAAAAACCATTCTCTTTTAATTAAAGAAAACTTGTAAACTACCTCTCAAAGGGCCCTAAATAAAAACTCACTTAAATGCTTAAGAAAACCCTGCTTTTGACACAATGTGGATAAAACAAATGACAAAAGCTCTTAAATGTTGGATGGGGTGGTATTTCAAAGAATTAGCTAATTGCAACGTGACAAACAAGGCACATTTGCTTCTGGGCACATCTCACTTCATGCTATCAAAGGCCCAAGTTTCAATACTAGAGTGGAAGCCCAAGTGTTTTTCATTAATATGAAGAGTCAAAATATTTTAAAGGATCACACTTCCAAAGACTTCAATCTCCCTGATGCAAGTTACCTAAAAAAGAAAAGAGCTATTAGTAATAGTTGTGGGTGGGTACAAGGTGGGAGCCCCATGCACGCTTATGATTTCTTATCTGCCATTGCAGATCTGTAGGAATATGCAAGGATGGTTTAATAAACACCACCATTTTACTTTTTAGTTCAAAGTGTTCTTTTTCATTCAATTAAGTTATTAAAACATGACTATAATTTGACTACATTAATAACACAATGAAGCAAGCCTTCAGGTAAAGTAACTTGGACAAAGGATTTCCAGAAAGCACAGCCAAAAAGTAATGCCAAGCTGAGGGACCGAGATAACGTCTGTGGGAAGAACAACAGTTGCTTTGGTTATTAAAGTATTCAGGAGAGGTAGCAGCAGCACTTTCCTAGC
This sequence comes from Galeopterus variegatus, assembly GCF_000696425.1. Taxonomy (NCBI): domain Eukaryota; kingdom Metazoa; phylum Chordata; class Mammalia; order Dermoptera; family Cynocephalidae; genus Galeopterus; species Galeopterus variegatus. The sequence continues at coordinate 501,081 of NW_007726155.1, read as the reverse complement.
AGAGATGTATAGTGCACACTTCTCTATCCAAGTGACAAATCAGTCTTGCTTCATCGCAAACAAACAAAAATCAACAAACAAATCAGTCTTGCTTATAGCAAAGCATGTGGGCAGCAGACACAACAGAGAAAGAGAGAGGAGGACACACAAAAGTCTGGCAAAACAGGAAATTTGAGGAAACGATTTCTGAAATGTAAATAAGGTTTTCTGTTACTTTCATTATTGCAGAAGCAAAGCAGCTCCATTCAATGGAAGGTGCCAGGTTTTCTTGTAAACCTCTAATTTTTCAGCACATAAGAGTTAGTTCACAATGTACTGAGCTGATATTTTATACATGAGTTGTTAACATCAGAGTATCGACCAAGATTTACTTTAAGTGTTCCCCATGACTCAGCCCTCTCTTTTTCTCTCCTGGAGAATGTGGAAGGAGACTGTTCGAATCCTGACTCCTCGATGTACTAGTTTTGGGACTTGGGACAATGTATTTATCTTCTTTAACGTCATTTTCTTTTCTGGAAGATGGAGATAAGAGCAGTTCCTACTACAAAGAGATGTGGTACGATACCTAAACTACACAGTGACTGAAATGTAGTAAGTGCTGCACACGCTACGTATTTTTATCATAAAAAACAGGGTAATTCTACTCTGAAAATCAGTCCATGGGATATCAAAGAGTCAGTTGTTTTGTTGTTTTTTTCCTATGATAAATCGATGTCAACTAATATCAGTGGCTTTATTTTTAAAGAAAATGTGTTTGCAGGTTATTGCTAAAGATAATGCCCCATATGAAAAAGATTGCCCTGGCAACTTATCTCAGAGATGCATCATTCACCCTCAAAGAAAGCAGAATACACAAACACAGGTTCTCATGAGAGGATATAAAGATGAGTATTTGAGAGTCCTGACAGGATGCTGGGCTTTACGGAAGGGTTTACTCATTCGAACATCTTTGCCATGTTCTTAAGTGTCTTTGCTAATCCTCACCATGAAACTTTAAATAAAAGAAAAAAGAAAAGCATCGAGAAACCCATAAAAATCAGGGTGAAAGTTATATTAATAAGTATTACATTGTATATTATAATATACATTAATACAATTTAAAAATTTAAAAATCCAGTGAAACAAAAGTCAAACAAGCCAGCCTAATATATTTATACACACTGAATTCAAGCAAATCCACAGCAGTACTGTACACACACAATACTACAACACCTATGTAAATTACAATTACTGTGGTATATTGCAATTTATTATCAATTAGTGAGGTCCATTTTTCACCAATAAGCAAACACATCTTCCCTTTCTGCCAAGTACATATATCAAATATCTTCAGTAATCACAAAAGAGATCCAAGTTTTGATGGGGAAACAGTCCACATCTCCATCTCTACCCCCATGAAATTAACGCAACAACTTTATCAAAATAAAAGAGCATGAGCGTTAAATAGTAAGGGAGTGTTAATACAGAATTAGTGCTTTTGCAGATTCACATTTAGTGAACAACCCTTTAAAGCATATTTTAGTGTGCTATGTCTCAGATTTCAACAATTGAGGACTGCTGTGTACACAAATAACAGGGGAAATGGTTCAACCACTGGGTAAAAAAATGAAGTTTGTCTGACATGCACGATTGAGGCAATCAAAGATATGCCTGTGAAATATATTTTTATTGATATTTACTGATAAATTTGTTTGCCATAAGTCTTACCAATGCCTTCTCCTTACTTTCTTCTTTTTAGCAAAACACACCCCATTTCACAGTCCCAGACACAGGCACACAGGACAGGGACCATTGTGCTTCAGGCTTCCTCCAGCACATCCCAACCAGTATTGGCTAGAACTCCAGCACCATGCGCCAATTTCAGAAAAATGAGAGTTCGGCCCTTTCTTTTCTCTCCGTTTTCATGATCTCATAGAGGCACAAGTGCTCCTGAAGCCAGCTCCCCTACCAGTCAGATATTTACACTAACCCTTTACTAAAGGGCTTGTTATTACGATGCTATCTCATTGATACAAGATTACTTCACTTCTGAAGCACATCAAGCTACATAATACTTCAACAATCAAAAAACATTGCCCCTCGAGAAAGATGCAGCCCAGATTATTTTCCTGTGCTTATCTGAGCGAAACGCCAACATTTTTGTTTAATGCAATGCAAATCCCCACCCCCCGCAAAAAAAAAAAAAAAAGCATAACCATGAAGGCAGCATGCAAATATCTTTGCAATGTATATGTGTCCACACACACAGGACCTACATACACATTACACAGATACATGTCAAGTTATAAAGAATTACCCTGGATCAGAATTTTAAATACCCCCCCCCCCCCAAAAAAAAAAAAAAAAAAAGCATAACCATGAAGGCAGCATGCAAATATCTTTGCAATGTATATGTGTCCACACACACAGGACCTACATACACATTACACAGATACATGTCAAGTTATAAAGAATTACCCTGGATCAGAATTTTAAATATTGTCAGTTTCTCAAGGTGTGACCCCATTTTCAAAAGCCCAAACAAGCATCAGATCGGAATATTTTTTTAAAAAATTCTTTGGGAAAATGTAATATCCCACTTCATGACAAGGTAAAATATTCTGCCTTTTTACACTGATTTGCAAAATAGGTATGTGAGGAAAGTAACAGAATATATAGCATTTACCTATCCATTTAGCAAATAATATGGAAGACCTACTCTACATCTTTATTCAAATGAAAATACTTTCCCCAGCGTTTATTTCTGTAGCTGGTAGAAACCCCACCCTGTAAGGAACACAAGTGTAAAGCAATCTCTTGCAATGGACCATTTTACTTATTCTGCAATTTCTTAACCAAATTACACAGGTATAATTATTTTGACACTATAATGAAAAGAAAATGGGATTTGGGCACCGTAGGTTTATCTAATAACACTATTTCTTGCCAGACTTCACAGCACTGACAGTCACAAAGAACCTTGTCCATTCCAATAGGAAATATTTGATTTTACCGTAGGAACATTATTTATTTTCACCAAGTTGCTATTATCAGAAAGGATATGATAGCTGAATAATAAAAATGAAATCAAGAAATTCTGGTGTTTCAAGGCTTTATTTTTTTCTGCTCTCACTTTTGACATTTTCTTCCCCTGGAGAGACAAGATAAAGTGCTGTCATAAATGGGTGACTTTTCTTGTCAAATGACAGATTTGATTCTCCATGGCAACCACAAATCAAGGTGCTAGTAGGAATTAAAGCTTCTCTTAAAAGGCGTCTTTATGTTTATAAAATGAATTTAAATTAAATGGGTATTAGGTACAATCTTTACCTCAATTTATTTATTGACTGAAGAGCTCTGTATTGCAAGGAGCACATTTGCATTTTTAAGGAAAGATAACATATTGTCCTAACAGATGTATAAACAAAGCAAGTTACAAGGTCATGCTTCATACACTAGTTTAGAGACCCAAGAAGGGTATACAGATGGACATCTAACAGTTAAGAAGTATTTGGATACAGAAAAGGTGTAAAAATTACCTACAGGGGAACAGATGAAGGGGTCTTTCTAGTTCCTCTCCTAACACAGCTTTTTTCCTATTCCCAGTTGATAAAGAATTTGTGTAATTGTCACAAAGAGAATGCCAAAAGGCAAACTTCCCCTTCATGTTGTGTCCCTCGTGTAATAGATATAGATTAAATTTAAAAACAATCCATGATTGCAAAAAATATTCCATTTAAAATGGAATTATTTTAGCCCCCAAATTCTAGTACTGCTAAAATGAAACATTTGCTTTTCAATGTTTTTAAGAAAGGCAATATATATTTATATATATTTAAAAAGACCATGTATGATTTCAGGGGAATGAGATAATTAATCTGTGCATTAAGCTGATTTCAATTTTCATAAGAAATGAAAGCTGATTTGCTTCATTTTTTACAGCATTCTTGGCCATTAGAACTTAAGAAGCAAGGTAATGTGCTATTGAAACCTACAATAATAAATCAGGTCCAATCTTCTTGATATTAGGAAGCCATTTAGCTAGTCTGGAGGAGTAAGGGTTTTAAGGTCATAAATAATATTTTAAAAGTTGAAGTGCAGCTCATTTTTGGAAGTCTCCATCACAGCAGAGGGCAATGCTAGCCTGTCTGAAATATATATTGTCAACAGCACAGTCATTCTGATAGACATGTTTAAACTAAAATAAAGAAAGGGAAAAATAAAAATTTTACACTATATACTGGTTGTTGGGAGAATCCATCATTTTACGTGGCACCCGTGTAAGCTTAGCCAAATTTGATTTTACACTGTCTGTAGTTAAAGGAAAAATATGGAAAATTAAATCAGATTCCCTTCATACAATCATCTGATGGTGGTAATTTGACTGCTAAGAGTAGCTTTGACAATCTAAGTTGGGGTGGGGTGGGGCAGGGAGATAGCTGGTACAATGATGACAAAGAGGTGGACAAAATACTTCATCTAGAAATTTTTGACTTTAAATCTAAATGCTTGGAAGTTGGTTTTTTTGGAAGGGAGATGGAGGTGTGACTTTTATCTTGTGAGGGTTAAAAAGACTTTGTCCATTCTTGAGTTTAACCCGTACTAGTATAATAAAATGGTGCCTAAAAGTTATAAATCTCTTTGGAACTCTGCACAAAGCATATTTTATGGTGGTGTGAGTCACACAGAACTCTCTATTTCAGTCACAACGGCTTTTGTTTCATATTAGAATCAAGTGGGTTGATGATCTTATTCTCATTCCACGTAAAAAGTCAAACTAACATCACATCTAAAAACACAGGTCGACAAATTACCCCAAATCAAGTACTCAAGGAGACCACACACAGCACAACAGATGCATGGTAGATTCTGCAGGGTTAGAACATCCATCTTAAAAACAGTGACCACAGGTCTGTGGCATCATGACGTCAAAATTATCCCATCAAGGGGAGTTTGGCAGAGCTTGGCACTCTCGTGAAGAGAGACTTGAACTGAGCTCTTGTCCCTCCTCAAAATAACCAACCCTCCCTTTATGCAGCGAGACTATCAAGACTACCTGAATGTTAACAAGGGCTTTCCATAAAACTGGACTATTTATACCTGGTGTTGACAGTGCCTTAAATAGTTCACTAATAAGAGCCGGGAAATTGTCAAAACAGAGGTCCTACAGGATTGTACGTAAACACTTGCTGCATAAAATCAAGAAACACTTTGCTAATGTACTATTGGATAAAGCAAATTGCTCATTAAAATAAGACTCGTCAGGGTGAAAAATGAGAATGTTATTTGCTGGAAATGAAATTATTTACCATTTTGTTTGAAAGGGTGGAAAGGAGAAGAATGTGTAAACCTATTTCAGTCGTGCAGTTGGAATCTGGTTACTCTGTTTAGATGTTCATGTCACAGAATCAGCTGAAGAATTTCTCGGAAAAAAATAAAATATGGTTCACTTCAAACAACACCTTCCACCTGCCTTCTGGAGTGTTCTAGGCTTTTCAGAGGTACACCTCACAGTCACCTCTTCACAACAGGCCGACTACATGGGTAAAGTTGTCCTTCTGGTAAGCTCCAGTCACCATTTCACTTTCTAAAACAGAATATAGTAAGTGAGAACCTGTTTGAGCGAAGTCGAAATTTCACTGAGTGTCTTCAGCCAAATTCTCCAAAGGATTTAAAAAATCAGCTAAGATGTGAGAGAGAAATAATTTCATCTGTGTTAGAAATCTGGACTTTACTCAGAATAAATTCCATTCAATTCTATTGCACTCCACAGTTATCCAATGAAGGAAAATTCAAAGTAGCTGCCACCTACAACAGTTTTTTTGTGTGTGATGTAGCTTTGGTTCAGATTAAGGGTCACCACTATTTCTGACTTAACTGTGGCTGAGCAGACTAGGCCTACCTGTCTCCTCTTCAATTCCAATGCTCTGCCACCCCCGGCACCATTTATAAACCCATCTCCTATTCCCCAAACAAATTGACTTACAGTGCATTTTCACCTGCAGGGTGGCTGCTTTAAAGTCCAGCACCTGATTTAACCCTGAGATTCTTCTAGTGGCCTCTGCACCCCTCAGATGGAAATCCTTTCCTCTCTCTGTGACTTAGCTGCTCAGACCTCAGAACTCACCATGAGAGAAAATGTACACAACAGGCCACCTTTGAAAAAGAGACAACTCATACCTAACACGTGGCTGTGGGATCAGGATGATCCAGGGTCCACTCAGGAGCCGAGTGTGGCTGGCCCCTCCCCTGGCATGACATGAATTCCGAGCTCCCCTGGGCTGGGCTCTCTCCACAAGAAATGAGGACAATAACCCCTACCTCACAGGGGTGTTGTACTTTCAATTAATGGCTGTAAAATGCTTTGTGATCCCTTGATGAAAGGGACTGCTGGATGAAAGCAGAGAAGCAGCCACAAGAGAGTGTTATTATTGTGTCTCGACCCCAAACACAACTCTGTTCAATTCATCATCTTGAGGCTTTGGCTATGGGGTGGGAAAAGTCTAGAACCACAAACAGGCCCTCCAGAGGCATCTGTTCTGTAATAACAGAAGTATTGATGATGAGGAGGAGGAAGACACGGGCAAAGGGGATCCAAAAGGCAAACAGCTGGGCAGTATTTCGAAGTGGCACTCAACATACATTTCTGCACAGGCTGGAGTGTCCAGTGTACCAATCTGCAAATGGGGTATACTATGTAAGAACACAAGGTGACTGCCACAGTTCTAAGAACGAAGAGCAAGGGATCAGCATCCCCAGGGAGTGCACTGCTCCCCTGGGTGGGGCTCAAGGCTGACTGTCCCTGAGATGCCTCCTGGAAGGCCCCTCACAAGTCAGAGTGCTCTCTGGGCAGGGGGAAGGTAAATCAGAGGCCAAGTGACTACTGTCGCATGCACAGCCTCCTCCGGGAACTGAACAGAGCCAGGATGCCTTTGGCTCCTGGGAGGTGGGAAATCGAGAAGCCAAGCAATGCTACACCCCCCACACCTGGCTCTTCCAAAACAGCCCTCCTCCATATGCAGTGCCAGGAATCAACTTTGCTTCTGTTCTACCCTTTTCACCCCAGGCAGAGGGATAGGCAAGGGCAAGTGGCCTCTCTGACCTCAGTTCAATGGCCACTTTCTTGGGGAAGCCTGGCCCCTTCATTATGCACTGTGGTGGTGGCACTTACAGAGGACTAACTTTGTGCCAAGCCAGGGACTCAGCAGGGGCCGTGAAAGCCAAACTGCCTGAAATCCAAATTCCATGCTACCCCTTTTCTTCTTCCCTAACCTCATAGGCATTATTTCACATGTTAACCTCAGTTTCCTCATCTGTAAATTGGGGCTAACAGTACCTGCCTCATAGGGTTTGCTATCGCATGGGGATCCAATGACTTTTCATACATAAGTACTCAGAAGAGAGCCTGGCTAGAATTATCATCATCTTCCTCATCACAATGCTATGAAGTAGATACTAATATTATCTGCATTTGGCAGATGGGAAAACTGAGACACCATTACTTAAGGAATTTGCCCAAGTTGGACCCAAGCAGGCCAACTTTAGAGCCTGTTCTCCAGAAATTAAACTATACTCCCCCAAGCAGGTCTCCTAAACCTTTGTTTTATATCATTTAACATGGCATTTAAAGCTTGCATGGATTCACGCAAAGCTTCACTAGGGCTCGGACTGTAGCTGGTTTCACTCGCTGTTGTCTTGCTCAGTGTAGGTGCTCAAAGAGTAAATAAATGAACAAATCCATCCTTCCATCCATCTAAGCACACGTTGGGCAGGTAAGACTAAACATTTATAAAGCTGACAACTATGAACAAGTTTGCACAGTCACCTGTCGAAAACGGACGCCAGCTCATCCTAAACCTGCCCCAGCCCTTTCAAGAGCAGTGCGTTTGCATTCTCTCCACACCCAGTCCCCTCTCTACGGCCCCCAACCTCTCCTGCTTCTCTGGCCTGCCCTTATTTTTGTCATGGGGCTGGGAAAAATATGAAGGGAGGAGAGCTGCTACCTTTTCTCAAGAAAACAACTTTCCCCAGCTATTTGTCAACTTCTGTCATTCAAAGGGATACAACACAAATGTATATCTTTAATGAAATTCACAGTCAAGAAAAGTTGTCATCATCTAGTTATATCTGTTATGACATACATCTCATTTTGTTCAATACATAACAGAGAAGCTATTTAATCAAACAGAAGATTCTTGCTAAAATGACAGTCCAAGCAATGTCCAAACAAGCATTTATTATGCTATGAGAATCTGATTGGGGTTGGATTGTTTTCAGCGGATTTTTTTCTTTTTCTCTTCCATTGAGAAAATAGCTTGGGGTGTGTGTGCAGAATACAACACAAGACAATGGAGGTGGAGTCCAATGCTGAGTCAGCGTGAGTGTGGGTACATGAGCCCGACCCTGGAGTCTCCTGGGAAAAAGTAAAAAGACATATCTGACCATCTGGAAGGTCATAAAGGGTACTGCTAGGGCGAGGGGTTGTGGTCTTCACTTTTCTCTCCATATAATTCCACACCAGAGACAGTAACAAACTCAAATACAGACAGGATGCAAGGAATGATGACATCTGTGTTTCTCAAGTGATACTCATCCTTGGATACATTTTGTTTGTTTGTCTTACAATTTAATGAACACTTAGCTTCAATGAGAAAAACCATGTTACTGCAGGAGAATTTAGTGGGTTGGTGAGCTATAAAGCCTAAGGCCAAAAATTAAAAAAAAAAAAAAAATGTTAAGGTGACTGCATTTTTGGACTTTGGGGCACAGATGATATGAGTTTCAGGAAAAGAAAGAAGATACCAGTCATATTTAGGGGATGTTGATAACTCTCTTCCTTCTGCTCCATTCACTACATGATACCTGGCACAAAGTGAGATATCAGCAAAGGATGGATGGATGGAAGGACGGACGATGGATGGATAGAAAGATATGTGGGTAGGTGAGTGGATGATTGGGCAGATGGGCCTCTCTGCCAAAAAAAAAAATGAAATGACCAGTGAAAATTATTTTAGTATATTATCCTGAGAGATGGTGGCCCATTATCACAGGGACTTCCTTCTCACTCTTTTTCAAGGTGTCTTCTCAGCCATGTTACAGCAGCTCTTTTATTAAAGGTAGAAAATATCTTTATAAGTTGGGTGGCCTGTGGCTAAGAAACTTTCTTTTTCCTGCATAGAGTTAATCGGTCACCATGACCACAATTACAGACTGCCAATCAGCCCAAAATTTTATATTGCTATGCTAATGGTCTAAATAAATGAGGGACAGTCAAGATCAGTGACTCTCATACTGAAAGACTTGTTAAAACAAAGGTTGCTGAATCTCTCCCTCAGAGTTTCTGGTTCAGTAGGGCTGGGACAGGACCCAAGAATCTGCATTACTTCCAAGTTTCTGGGTGACACTGATGCTACAGTACAGGGATAGCACTTTGAGAACCACCAATCTTGAGAGTCTCTCAGGTTCTTTGGATACTAATATGTTACAAGTCTATTCATGAGCTACATAACTCCTCTGAGTTGAAAGGACTTTGAACAGTAGACCCAACGCTATTTGCAGTACCATAAAGGGACACAACATTGCCAAATTTTAGATCAGGATACCTGATCATTCCAACAGTCCTCAGTAGACAGGATTTTTAGTCCTCCAATAAACAGTTTTATATATTCCTATGTTCATTTTTGGAGAGTTTAAAATATCTGTTAAAACATCTGAAAAAAGGAATTTTGAAAATTCAGTCACAATAAGATAATATAAATATGAACTCAGGAGTCTGTAAGGATTTTCTGTGGGGTCACTGAAGTCATCGCTGGGCTTCAAAAAGGATTTGTAAGCCAAATATCACCAAATTCATACATTAAGTATGCCTAACTGACATGAAGGTGAGGGGCCCCAACATTTCTCTTTGGTGGTGACTGTCCTGTTCCATAGTCTGGCCATATTTTTTTTAAAAATGTACTCACATTACAGTGATCTCAACTGCTCTTCTGCAGTTAATGCCTTCCTAATGTTAGGTCTTTAGAGTACCAAAGAGTGAACAACCCCTTCCTTATAAGCACTTCTCTTATGTACAATGATTTATTAAAACTCCCCCATGCAAGTACACACACACACTTGGACTCTTCTCTGTATGTTAAATAGTTCTGACTCCTTGAACCTTTCTACAAAGATCTCATTGGCCCATCTTTTCAGCATTTCCACTGATCACCTCTAGAACCTTTCCAAAATCCCTACCCTTTCATTGTCCTCCACCTGGGGCCTGGACTAGTCACTGGTCCTTCATCCTTCACCATACTCTCATTAAGGCATCCTGAACCACGTGAAGTTTTTAAGAACAGCACTCGCTGCTAACACTAGTATCAGTGTGAAAGGGGAGGCCCCAGATGATTCCACATCGCTGAAGATCCGAAAGAGAAGAAGGAGCAGAGCCAAGCTGGCAAGTGGGTACTGCGGCAGGACGCAAAAGATATCCCAGGAATCACTCTACTGAACGAGAATGTGGACATGGGGATGTCTGAGGCCTGTAGAGTACTTACAACGCAGAACAACTCCACTAGCGCTGGGTGTTGGCTTTCAAATGGCAAAATCCAAATCAGAGAGGAAATGACAGTGCACTCCAAGCAAAATGGCACACATTTAGACAGACTAAGAAAACAACAATAAAAGTGCAAATTTATTCTGCATGTGTGATCATGATTATCATTACATCAAGTTCCATGTATGCCCAGCCAGAATAAATATTAACCCATTTTATAAAGGACTTTATACTGCGTTTGTGGATACAGCTCCACCCAAACCCCAAACAACACTGTCTCCATAGTAACCAACAGATTTCAAAGAAGGGAAAAGGAGGGGAAGACTTCAGAATGGATAGCAATCAAATAAAATAGCCAGCATCAACAAAATATGTCAGCATTATTTAAAACACACAGTTAGGAACATTCTATAGTTTAATATCTTTCCCAGAAAACTAACCCCTTCTAAGTCACCTTCTTATAAAGCCGGTCCTCTCTCAAAGAAACAATCCCAAAACTGTTTCCATTTTAATTGAAAAAAGAAGCAAATTTCTTGAGTCATTCCTGGGATTCAAATGGGAGTATGATGACAAAAATAAAATCTGCTAAGTGACTTAGCAAACACGGAAATTCAGATTAATTACCAATTGGTAATTATGAAATCCTCACTGGTGTTTGGTGATCATATTAGAGTATTTATGCTCTTGCTGAATGTAATGAGGGGAAAGAGAAGCAAAAGCCAAAATTGAAAGCCAGAGAGGTAACAACCATAATAGCTACAGACTAACATCAACTGAAGGCCAAATTTTTCACTGGAACTTTCTCAATTTTGCAAACAGATGATATGTAGTAGTTTGTCCTCATCCCCACAAGTTCTGTGGTCTTATGTCTGTAGATAAAATTCAAAACAACACCTACACAGGCAGCACCCAGTCTGAAGGATAGAATTGGCCTCACGTAGGTCATCTGTGAATTCTGTAAACTCACAGGCCTGGAGATCTGTATTATGAAACAAAAAAACAGGGGGAAATGACTGAAGTTTATCAATGACAACATTTTGTCACATTTTTAGGATTTTTTTCCTGTACCCAATATAACAGAAAAATGTTATATCCCGCCAGTAATTACCCAGGCCAGAGTATGAAAGTTTTGAGGATACCCCTTCTAGCCTATTCCATATAGAACTCAAAATTACCACAATGCCTTACTTTTAGCCAAAACTATGGCAATGTTCCATTCTTTTCAACCCAGATGGAAATAGGCTAAGTTTGTGTTTACAGCAGACGTACAATGATAGAAAAGAAAAAAGGTAAAAATGAGACAGCTCAGCCTTAGAGCTGTACCTTCAAGGACCCATGATTTGTTCCTGGACTGCGTGATGAATCATCAACACTGTAAGAATCATAAGAGCTCAGCACAGAGATGCAGCACCACGAATCTGCCAGTCGAACAGAATGAACAACTATGTTCTGATGACTCAAAGTGGTTCCATCTGACCCGGCCGAGGAAGACACCACGACATAACACCAGGTGACTCCCAAGTTCAAAGATTTATCTGAATTTGTTCTACAAACCTATGGGAGAGTTTTCCATTCGATCATCCTACACTTTGCCTAATTGTAGAAGAGGCACAAATGTAATTACATTTACATTTTATTATGAAGTCAGAGAGTCACTAAAAAGTACATGCTAGAAGGTACATTTTATTGTTTTTCATTATGTATTATATGCTTCATTGCCTTTAGGGTCATATTCTTGTTGGGGAGGAGTTATAAATATGGAATACTTATTTTACAGAAGACATACCCTTTTGTCAGGGTTTTTGTTTTGGCCGCCACTCCCAATTATTTGAACTCCCCTGTTTAAGTTGTACATTATTACTGATAGGGAATAAAGATTTGGACTTTCAAGATAGAAGATACAGAACTGTTCATTACCAATATATACTCAATACAAACTACACAAAAGTGACGGACAAGAGAAATGGAAAATCAAGTTGGTTCAAGAGGATTCAGTAGAAGTTTGAAAAGTTATGAAATCAAAGTCCTACACATTTTCTTCTATGCCCCACTTTAAATTACATTCTCCAAGTATCATTTTAGGTGTTGGTTCTACTTGCTTTAATACTTGCTACTTCAATCCAGGAAAAAGAAAGATGCAAAACTTCTCTCTCCTTTTAACAGTTCAACTTATTATTATCTTTTGTTTGTTTTGTTTTGTTCTCTTTTTTAGCTCCCACATATGAGTGAGGACATGTGGTATTTCTTTCTTTGCCTGGCTTATTTCACTTAATTTTCTCCAAGCTCATCCATGTTGCTCAGAATGGCAGAATTTCATTCTTTTTTATGGCAGAGTAATATTCCACTGTGTACTAGAGATGAGAAAGCAGAGGTGAGAGGAGAGTCTGGTTAACTGATACAAAATTACAGCTAGACAGGAAAAATAAGTCCTACTGGTGCACAGTCGCCCCAGGAATCTATAGTTAACAATGATTTACTGCATGTTACCAAACAACTAGAAGAGAGATCAAATGTGCACATCACAAAGAAATGATTAAGTTTTGTAATGATGAACATGCTAATTGCCCTGAATAGATCATCACACATGGTACACATGTATTTAAATATAAATCTGTACCCCATAAATATTTACAACCTATGTTTCAATAAAAAAATTTTTCTTTAAAGATACAGAACTTGAGGTGAGACTTCTTCCTATTCTACCCAGCACTGGGGACTTTGAAATCAGCCCTGAACTCCAACAGGAAGCCCAAGTCCACAGAACAAATAAGAAGGGCAAGCAAGTTCACTGTTTTACTCATAAAAGGGCATTGTGTTAATTTTAATTATTTTAGTCCCTAAGGTAAATGTTAGAAAATGTGTAGATGGAAATGCTGGGGGTTTTTTTTCCCCCCAAAGTGAGAAGAGAGAAGAGAGGACTAGTCTATGTATTCTCACTTATTCAAACCCCCCAGGCCATTATTATCTCCACAGCTGCTATTTTCGGATTAATCCTGCCACATGCAGGAACTGAACTACAGGACACTCAAAATGAGTCCTCATGATGACACAATAAGAGGGATTTTTTAAAATTTTGATTTCTTAAATGTGGAAACCAAGGCTCAGAGTGGCAAAATAACTTATGAGACGGTCAGACAGCTAATAAATAATTGAGTCAAAATTTGAACCCAGAGCCTGTGCTTCTAACTACTGTACTATGTTAGACACATTAGTCTCCATTTTAGGTAACACAGTAACTCCACATGCATAGCTCACTGAATCTCACAAGAGCTTTCTGAGACATGTACTACCATGTAATAGAGGAAGATGAAAAGAGATGCAACTGGGTGGGATAAGTTACCCAAGGACACACAGATAGTGACAGAAGTAGCATCTGAAGTGAGACTGTGAACTGTGGCCTTCAAACACTCTCCAGCACTATATCCCTAATACACTTCCCCCAAAAGTATACTGCACCTTTGGGACTGGTGGGTAGGATAGATGGGAAGGAAATGAAGCAACTAAGAGGGAGAAACAAAGATTTCCCACTTGAGATCTTATTCACAAGCAGCTCCCTATATCATATTCTTCCTCCAAGCATTGGCGAAATATTGTCCCAAATCAATTAGTGAGTCCTACATGGGTGGGATGTTGAAAAGGCCCTGGCAGAGAGTAGGCACCTAAAATATCTGTGCAATGACTAGATGATCTATTGCACAGTCAGTAGAAGACAATATGGCAATACGAAAATATTATATTAGGGAAAAGAAAGTAGGATACACAGTTATAAGCATAAGATGATTGCAACTATGTATTTATTTCAATTCTGCATCCAGAAAAGACTGGAAGGAAATACACAAAAATGTTCATTTTTATTGTTTCACAGCAGTGAGAAAATTAGTGATTTTACTTAAGTATGATATTTATCATGAAACAGTAAAAAACCTAAATCATATATATATATATATATATATATATATATATATATATATTTTCCGGCAACGGATCGCAACCCTCAGTGTCGCGCCCATACCGGACCGGGACCGGCAACGGGATTGCAACCCTCGGTGTTGCTCCCACCCCTCGCTCAGCCAGTGAGCGGCCGGTCTGTATGTGGGATCCGAACCCTCGGCGGGAGCGCCACCGCACTTCCCAAGCGGCGCACTATAGCAGTGCGCCACCAGGCCAGCCCACTAAATCATATTTAATTGTCCAAAAGACACCTAGAATCAAAGAATACTGGCACACAACCACTCCTGAATAAATGTGATCATGAGAAGAGAGCTAGAAGGTTTCTAAAGCAAGACAAATTATGATTGTCACCTGGGTATTTTTAGACAGATTTCTCACCTTCACCTCCAAATTCAGAGTACTCCAAACCAAAGTGAATGGTTTACAGCCCCTGCCCAGCACAGTCTTTCTCATCAAGTTTTCCATCTCTGTCAAGCACACTGCCAATCCCTGCGCCAGGCAAGCTCAAGTTTATTAAAAATAAGTCATTAATAAATAAAATAAGGAAATAAAATTAAAAATTAAGTTAAATAAGCAAATAAAATACAATAAGTTTATTAAAATAAGTCATTATTTTCTCTTCCCCATCACATGCCTCCCACTTCCAGGCATTCCCCATGACCTCCCAGCCTTTACAACTTCTACTACATCTGACCCTTCCTTGAACTTCCATTCCAACACCATCCCCCTAACCTTTCCTCTCTCCCATAAACTGCCTTACACTAGCAGAGGGTAGTCAGTCTCCTATCACGTGTAAGGAACACCCTGCACTTTTATTAAGCTGGTTAAGATGGCCAAACCCCACTATTAAAATGCTCCATGGGGGCCGGCCTGGTGGCGCACTGGATAGTGCGCCGCTTGGGAAGCGTGGCGGCGCTCCCGCCCGAGGGTTCAGATCCCACATACAGACCGGTTCCCGCTCACTGGCTGAGCGAGGCACGGGAGCAATGCCGAGGGTTGCAATCCCGTTGCCGGTCCCCGGTCCGGTACAGGGGCAACACTGAGGGTTGCGATCCGTTGCCGGACACGGAAAAAGACAAAAAAATAAAAAAATAAAAATAAAATGCTCCATGGAAGCAGCAGCTCATGATTTTTTTTTAAAAGGTAAAGACTGTTACACAAACTAAGTTTCATCTCAAGCATTTCTACCAAAATATACCTAACAGCAATGGAGAGAAGTGAGAGGGTAGTAAATGTCAACTCATGAGGAAGGAAGAGTCTGGAAGCACAAATAGAAGGGTACAAAATAAATTAAGTATCATTGCAACATTCAGAATCTTGCATTATATAGCGCCAGCATAAATTTAGCCATTTAAAATGTAAAAATGATGTTATTCACTACCAAAATCTTCAAGGAAAAAAAAAATGCCTCTTCAAGGAAGTACACCAGAGTAAATGACTGTATGACTTGGAGAGACCCTAACTACTCTGATGTAGTCCTGATGGTGTGCACATCCCAGTGTGAAATACACAGATGTCTATGTTACAAAATAGAAGACAATTTAAAAAAATAGATTATCTGATACCATTCGATGTCAAACATCACTAGTGTGTTAGCTGACTCTTCAACTAGATATGCCAGTAGGAGGTACATATAATGGAAATGACTGAAAGTGGTTTTTTCACAATCAAATTATAATCCATGAGGGAGTGTTTATTGCTGTGCTGCATTTATTACAGATGAAAGGAATTAATTTGGAAAGCATTCTATCTTATGTTCTCTTTTTTAAAAAATAAATTAGTCAAGTATTTTTGTTTTTCAATTTGAGCAATATTTGAACTGCTTTTTAAGGAAAAGAATTCTTGAAGATTCCTGATTTTAGAAATGTGGAACTGTTATTTTCTAAAACAGTGCTGTCCAACAGAGACCCATACGTAATCTTAAGTTTTCCAGTAACCACATTGAGAAGATAAAAAGAAATAGATAAAATTAATTTTAATGATATGCTTCATTAACTTCATTTAACCTTATCACTTTAACATGTAATCAATGTCTTTGAAATCCAGTGTGTATTTTACATTTAGCCCATCTCAACTGGGACTAGCTACAGCCATGCTTCAGGTGCCTAACAGCCGCATATAACCAGTGCTAGGAATTGGAAAGCGCAGTTCTAAAATATCATATTGCCATGTCCTGTAGAAAAGAAATTTCCTAAAGAAACACTAATCTGATTCCATTTCAGAAAACTATCAATATTGTTGAGGTTGGATATATTTATCTCTAAATGCAAGGTCCTTACCAGATCTAGATGGGAATCATAAGGAATTCCTATATATATAATGTACATGGCTTTCACCTCCAAAGTTCTAGACAAAACTCCAAAGTTTCACCTCTTTAAGTTAAACTAACACTCATTAATCGGGGTGTTTATGTGTTTACTTTTAAATTAAGGTTTCTGTCCTTTCGTCTCACTCACAGTTTAATAATAAGTGATTAGATCTATGACATTCTCTGGGAACCCTAAACTGTAAGAATCTGTTTCAGTAAGAAATTACTCTGTCTGAGGGAAATGTATTGACACATCTCATTTTCCTTTTTGCTTTTGGTAGGAGACACCTAAAGACAAATGACTAAAGATGAGGGCCTTTATGTATCACCAGAGCCCTGAGCTGCAGGTACAGCTTTCCCTGTCTGGTTTCCACCATCTTTCTTTCTGTAGCAATGGGTGCACTTTGAGGGTGTGACACAGCGCCCTCCAGAGGATCCAACAGAAACAGCACAAAACGCTGCACTTCTCCCAACCACCTAGAAAGTATAAATCTTCAAGGAGCTGGAAGGGTATACCAGTCTAGGCATATCCTCAAATTCTGAACACTTAAACCCCTTCTCATTTTCATAGAATTCTTTCGTTTCCAAGTATGGTTCTAATACTTGGAAACGAAAGAAAATGTAAAACTCTCATAATCAAAGCAATTGAAGCATCATAAAATGAAAAGTCTGGGAATTGTGTGTAGGCTGCCATAACTTGGCTCATTTTTTCTCATTTCCTTAATAAAATATATTTAAAAATAACTCTTCATTCACACATTTATAGTGTAATATAAAAACATAACACTTTGATCCAAATAATTACATAGGTAACCTCAACAAGAGCAATTCTAAACTATATAAAATCATACACCATGAAGTTAAGGAAACATTTCTAATGCTCTGACACTATTTATCTTATGATATTTAGCCTTGCATTCATAATGCTGATGGAATTTTGGTGCTACATCCAATTAAGGTAACCGTGACACCTCCAAAATAGACACAAGCAATACACACACTGAAATCCAGTCAGATTATTCAAATGACATTGGAAAAGAATATTACAAGGTAATTTCTAATATTGAGGATTTGTATCCATACATAAACTACCAACTGAAATAAATCTTCAGAATGAAATTTCCTAAAATGATTACAGTAAAATGTGAAACCTCACAGTTTATACAAGACAAGAAACATTTGGCTGCAAATGGTTTTATAATTTTGCTAATTAAAAATTATCCCATTTTCACTTTGGATTCATCATGTAACAGAAACAGGAATAACCTTACCATGCCAGAAACACAAGCAAATGATTAAAGTTCTACTCTCAAAAAAATCTTTAAAAGTTGGCAAAACATTTCATTAGGCTACAAATCAAAATCTGTCTGTCCTTGACATCTTTTTAATGTCTTCCAGATTCTACATCTACTTTTTTAATCACTCACTGAATCACTCAGAAATTAAAATATGTTAAAATACTACCCATCTTGGAACTCTAGAAAAGTCTTCTGAAATAATATAACCTTCAGGCCCCTACATGGCAATGGACCCTTAATACCACCATCTGATTTATGTAGAGTATTCATTATATTTCACAATGAGATTAAAAAAAAAAAAAAATTCCCAGAATCACGCCTTTATCAATAAATCTGCTACATGTGAAGAATATAAATAAATACTAAAAAGGGGCCACCGTGAACTCTCTCTTGTGAAATTTGCCAAGTGGAAATGGGTACAACTATGATTAAAAATAAAAATCATTTTCAAGCTTCCAAGGTGTTAACCAACAAAATATGCTTAAAAAAAAAGAAGAATGTGAGTGGCAGGGAGGTTGACTGATGAACAAGTATTTCTCTGCAAAGCTAATGAAGGCAGTGTTTACAGCACGCACTTATTTATTTACGCTTTCCTTCCCTGAGCCCTCCATGTGCCATGGGAGTCAGTATGCATTAGTGGCACTGAACACCAGAGAACCTTCCAACTGCAAGTTACAGTAGTCACTGTGTCAGTGGAAACAATGAATCACAGACACTCAACCTGGGACGAGTTATAGCAGCACCTTACATGTATCACCAATGTGTCATGTGACATGGTTGTTGCTGTGGTGAGGATCCATGTTCAGGAAATGTGTTAAGTCTCTTAGAAGGCACCCAGCCATCCCTCAAGATACTCATGCCCATGAACGAATTTTGAAATCTTTATACTAACGATAACACTGTGATTGGCTTCCTCTCTGGGAATCTTGTTGGAAGGTGGGGGGAACGAAAGTCACTTGGGGAAAGCTGAAAGAAAATGAAATACACCATTCCTAAAGTCTCTGTGTGTAGGCTCTAGCACATTGAGAACAGCAATATCCAAAAAATAATTAGTATGAATTGTTCCAATGGGATAGAAGTAGACTATCCAAAAAAAGAAAAAGGGGGGTAATTTTTATGTTATTTGTACAATTCCCATGCATTAAAACAAAGGATAAAGCAAAAGAGACTATAAACTACACAATTTCTTTGGCAGAACAGAAAAAGCATATGGAGTAAGGATATATAGGACAAATAATCCTAGTTGTGTTTACCAAAAAAAAATTCTCTCCTTCTTGAGCTTTTCTAATCTGAATCTCCAACTTTACCCTAGAACTTCTTCAGTCATCTAAAAATCAGAATTGGAAAAACAGGAATAGGAAATGCTTTCATCATAGGAAATAGTTACGGACTCACAATCACAAGGATGACATGATCTACCACAACTAAAGGACTGAGCAGAGCACCTGACACACAATCAGCTGCTACTACAGGTACTAGAACCACTTTTATTACTGTTACTTCTACACAGTTACCTGCCTTGAGACAAAGAGAAGCCTATTCCAGCAGACTGAGCTGCAAGGGAAAATTTGATTCTTTAGCAGCTGCTTCTTTACGTGGCAGCTTCCCAGACTTGGAATTTAGGAAGTGGGTTAGGTAAAGTTTTGCTTCCAAATGATAAAGACAGTTTTGTCAAAAAGATACCTTTAAGTGAATGATATATAACTGTGGACACATACATAAAATATGCCTCTACGGCTATTGGTGCTATAGGAAATTATCAAGATGGTCACAGAACATTCATAACTAAAACAAGCTGAAGGAGCAAAGGATTTTCGGCCTGCAGAAGGACCTGTTAACTGTCCTCAAATCTTTGATAGGGTGTCACGCAGAAGAGATGGGTTTTGTAGAACCTGAAGCTACCTAACCAAATTATTAAAGGAGATGCCCACAGGTGGTCCATTTGAGCCCAGTGTAAGAAAGAACTTCCTAGCCCTGAGGGTTGGTCAAAGACATAATGAGCTTCTTCGAGGATAGAACATAACATCCCCAGAGTTATCCCAACACTGGATGGATGTTCATGCAGCGGCAGTTCAGCCTCAAAGACTAAGGCGTAAGATCCGTGGCAAATGAACAATAATTCACTTTTTGAACACAGAATGTCTAGGATCTTTGAATTTGTATGACGTACATCGCTATGATACACAGATAGATACACACACACATATATACACATAAAAATTCATACCCAAACACTCTAGGCAGAGAATGGCAAGTTTGTTGTAAGGATCATAAACCACATGTTTTATTTAGGGCAAGCTTTAGGACAAATAGCTAGCTATTATTTACTAAAAAGTTACTCTGGGCCAGCTCTTTTCTAATGCTTTATGTAAGGAAACCTTACCTTTAAAGAGATGTGACTTACCCAGGATTATACTGTTAGTATGTGGCAGAACCAGGATTCAAACCCGACTTGTCTGATCAACATCCTATGTTCTTAATCCCACTTAGCTGTTGATTACATATTAAAGGTTCTACGTCTTAGCCCTGGATCCTGGAATACAGTTATTTTTCGTTTTTTAAAAAAAAAAAAAAAAAAAAAAAAAAAAGATAAACAATTTGCAAAGCTTTTAACACAGTTGTGCCTTTGTCATATTCTCTCTCCCACTTCCTACCTTTTCTATTACAATGTGCATTAATGTGAAAACACAGTATTTGCTTCTTAGGAGTTTGTCTTTTCTGGATCTTTGTTTCCCAACTGCACTAACAACGTTTCAGTCCATAAAGTCTGGCTTGTTGACAATCAGAAACTCTTTCCCCTTCATGTCCAAGTTAGTTTTATCATGATACTTAATAAAGAAACATTCCTCTAGATCATTCTCCTATACCTTTCTTGAAAAACATCCTTTTCATTTCTCTCTCCTGGTCACATTTCTGCCATCCCTTACTACCAGGCTGCCTTGACAACTGTGTCCACACTCAATTCTTCACACACCTTTTCTTACTCAATGCTGTTTTCTCCCTTGACTTTTATTTTATGAAAATGCCCCACTCCAGAAATTCACTCCTCCACCTGTTTCCCCGTCTTGACTTCCCCTACCTGTTTACAACATAAAAGATTAAAATCTCCAGCAGAGAAGAGAGGGAGGACTCCGATTTGAGGCATCTTCTCTCTAGAATGCTCACATTCACATCTGATCATTCCTGTCCTCCACAGATTTCTTCAGAGAAAATCATCTGATACACATACTATGTCTCCTAGTCTCTACTCTCCCCTCCTGATATATTAAGGGACATTTAGAAGAAAATTTCCTACTTCTAATCATTCAATAACACCTCTGAGAGTTTTGTTGTGCCCAGGTACGACTCATACAATAATGCTTATATTTTTCTTTAAACCTCTCCAATTTTTATTAAATGTTGAATTTAAGCAACATTATCTGAGAAACCAGACTGGATATGCTGATTCTATTTTTGCTACTTATTTAATATATAACACATATATTAAAAATAATACATAAATCTTAAATTTTAAAAAATGTTCATCTGTGTCTCCTAGAAAATTCATCTCAAATGGTGAGATGCGTAACACATTTTAGAAAACACTGGTTTTGAAGAGAATACAAATCTCATGTTAATTTTCAAAGTCTGTTTTTCTTCTATGACGTTTTCCCTTTTACCCCAGTCTCACTTTTACTTCTAGTTATATACTTATCGTGCATTAAAGGAGGGCGGCTCACTAAATTTCACTCTAAATCAATAAATAAGTATACACAGCAGCCTATCCCAAGATGAGAATTAAACAAAAGCTGATGACATTATTATTTCATCAGAAACTGAAGAGCAAGTGTTCAAGCTGAAACGTCAGAGAGACAGAACAAAGAGCTGATCCTCGCCATGACTTCTTACTCTGTCTTCTTCTTCTAGACTAGGGCTTGGCAAACAACAGCCGTGTAGGCCAAATCGAAGGGGTGGGGAAAAATTAAAATACTACTACTACTTAGAGACACGTGAAAATTATGTGAAATTTACATTTTAGTGTCTGTAAACAAATGTTCCACAGCCATGTCCGTTGGTTTATGTATGTATCATCCACTCCACTGAGACAGAGGTGAGCAGTTGTAACAGACCAGCTGGCTTGCAAAGCCTAAAATATTTACTACCTGGCTCTTCACCAAAAAGGTTTGCTGATCCCTGGTATAAACCAAGAAGTTAGATTAGCCTCCCAACATCACATACATACACAAACTTTTTTTTAATTATACAAATTTTCAAAAAAACTCAGTAATAGAGCATAAGGAACCTCCCTGTATGCAGCACCCAGGACCAGATAAAAAGCTATTTTTTGGTAATTGGGGCACTGACTGGAAACACAGACACCCACCAATCGGTACCATTCAGGCCTCATTTTCCACCAGCCTGAGGTTTGGTTCTGCTAATTCCTGATGCAATTCTGCATTCTATTAACCATCGTAAGAGTAAACTACCCTGATACCTTTTTAAAGCAGCAACATTATTAACAATTAAAAAGCTGCTGCCACACATGCACAATAACTTTCTTATATTTTAATATGCATATCCATAGTCTGATTATAGCAGCGCAGAGAGATTGACAGGAAATGACTGAGTGTAATGGCTCCAAAGGAGACACTACATTGATCAGTAAATAATACACGTTTCTTGAAACTGTCTAAGTACATATTTACACTTGTCAACTCTCATACACTTTGATGACAGAATTCTTTTTCAAACATCTATGTAAAAAGTGTAATACCGATTTTGAAAATGTTTTTAATAATCACAAAAAGCACCCTTTTAGGATAAGTAAGGTTTAAATTTTATCCACCAAATAGTGCCACCTGGAGCATTCATTGATACAGCCTCAATATTCTCAGTTATATCAGGGTGTTCGCAAATGTCTCAAAAAGGTTAAAACACAGTTGAAAGTAACATATATCTAATGCTTACAAGGTGCCAAGCACTATATTAGGGACTTTTCACAGCCAACGTGGTGAATGCTATCACTGCCCCAATTTGACAGATGAGGAAACTGAGGCTTAAAAGGAGATGTGACTTGGCTACGGTCACACTATTAGGGAGACCTTGGGCTAGGACCTGAAACTATCCACTCCAACTTCAGAGACCAAGCTCTCCCTAACCAATCTATGAGCCTATGTCTGGGTGTGGACCCAGAAATCTGTATTTAACACGCTTCCCAGGCAGTCTTGGGATTGTACTTTGAAAAACAAGACCCCAAGGACTTGGAGGCAGAGGAGAAGAAAATCTGATAGGCCATGGGTTCGGGTCTCCTCTACTCCCTTCCAACACTGGTCACAAGAAGATTAGAGAGAAAAATCTATAACACACGTACTATAGCTCCTGGCATGTCCCATATACTCAATTATGACAGCTATTGTCATTCTATAGGTTAGTCAGGGAGTGCTCATACATCAGGTTAAAGCCATTTTATCTGTATTGTCCAGAAAATGACTTCAACTCTTGGTTGATTAGGTTAGCATCTCCTTGCCCTAAGTCTCGACATCAACTAAGTTTTACCAGCAGCTGAGGGCTGGCAGGGGTGGGGTAGAGGACTGGGATGCAGAGACCTGGTTCTATCCTTTGATTCACTTATCAACCACTAGACTAGATAGTGAGCTAGATAAAACCCTTGCCCCCCCCCACCACAACACACACCTTTTTAATAATAAAAGAGTACAAAAAGTAAAAAGTAAATTGTATGATGAAACCCCGTATACCCATTACACAGATTTTAGAATTATCAAGATTCTGCCCCATTTTTTTTCTTCCTGAACATTTGTTAAGAAAATTGCAAGTGACATGCCATTTCACCCTTACATAATTCAATATGCAACTTTAAAAAATATGAGTGAAAAGTTCCCTTAATAGTAACTGAATGCACATCTTGTAGGGGGAAAAAAAAAATCCCACAGTACATACCTAAAACTAGCCTGCTGGCCATCTGGCTTGCAAGTCCATCTTGGAAGAGCAGAAGTCCCTGCAGTCCATAGACCCTAAATGATCTGACAAAGTGACAGGTCTTGATCTTTCCACTGTCTTGCTCTTGCCCTGGCCACAAGAAGTGTCAAGGTGTCCCCTTCCTGCACCCATTCCTGTGAGCAGCTGCCTGCTATTCCTATGTGGCTCTGTTCCTGACATCAAGGAAGAAAACTCATGGGTTCAGATGTTAGAGACTCCGTGAGTGGCCACAAACAGGAGCATCTTCACTTTAGAAGGGGAATGAAGGCATCTGACATGATCCTATGGCATAAATTCTGGGAGATTTTAGATTAAGGAAAAGACCAGTAGGTGAGGAATATTCTGGGAAAAAATTTCGGAAGAGGTTGTTCCTTTTTATATCACTGGCTCTGTAATAGTCCTGTCTGTAGATTAAGCTGCATTTTTAAATGAGTTGAATTCCATTTCTTTCATAAAGACAACAATAAACTACAAAATCTTCTTTGACTGAGTCAAATAAAAAGACCTTAAAGAACGATGGAATGTATTCAAAGACGAGGAGGTAGCATTCCCTTATGGTTAAGACAAAGGCTTTGACATTGGCCCAACTTGGGATAAAACCCACTTCTAACTCTTGCTATGAGCAGGTGACTTAAGCTCTGAGCTTCTGCCAAACCAGAATAAGTATATCCAGAACACTGAAATGCTGTTAGTATTAATTGAGATAACCAACGTAATACTTAAACCAGTATAAGAAAAATAAGTGCCTAATGAACAGCTGCTACAATTATTTATTACAAATACCACTAAAATCTCATAGAACACAGAGGGATAAAAAGATTCATTTTTGTGACCCTATACCAATCAGTTGGATGGACCTGCACAGAATACCATGTGCAGAAAATCTAAGAACCACCACTGGAAAAAGCCATGGTAGGAGGCCTGCTGATTCTGTCATCCTGGACCAAGATCAACCATATCCTATAGGCCAAGAGGTTAACAATTCACACGTTCACCTACAATCACTTTCCAGAACTATGGTTACCATGACCAACACAAATAACAACATGTTGAAATAAAATGTACATTAACTAAATGATAGCTTAAATGTGGTCACTGCTCATTTTTCCTTAAGAAGGAATTAAAACGATGGCAATTCTCAAGAAGCAGCTCAGCAGCCTACATACAAACTGAATGGAAATTTCCTTCTCTTTAGACTCTTTTGCATTAGTCGAACCAAGTTAACAGAAAACAGAATATTTTCAGAAACAACATGCAATGTAGTCTAAGTTCCTAGAATTTTACATCACGGAAGATATCATTTGAAATATAATAGCTGAATGCCTTTCTCCCTGGTACAGCTTGCTTCAGCGTATTGATAAAAACCAAGATTAATTTGCAAAATGAACTTGTAAGAAGCATGGCCTGCACCGGTCAGCACCTGGCACATATGCAGCCCCCCTCTGAGTAAGAAACTGCACTCAGAGAGTGAAAGTCTGGGTTTGGTTCCTGCACCACCACTTCCTTGCTATGTTAGAGCCTATGCACAGGTAAAAAGAGGGCGAGAATAGTCTTTCTTGTCTTTTCCAAAGTAACAGAAATTGAAAAAGAAAAAAACCACTACAAAACTGCAATGTTTCACACGCATAACACCAAAACCAGACAAAGGGTAGAAAATAAGCTGCCTAACAAATCAAATGAACATAGCACATACATGTTGTCAAAACTCTAACCATTACACAACCTGATCACTGACAAAATTGTTTGTAAGATTCTTTCATGAGTATAACAAACACGAACTGTTTCACCACCATGTGCCAGATACTGCGGTTAAGTATTGTGTATGCAAAGACAAACTACAAAGGTCACTCAATTGCCCCACTCCTGCTTGCCTACAAGAATTTAAGTGGAATAATTCTGAGGCCACATCCACACTTAGCAGAAAAGAGACAGTGATCAATTAATGATGTCTGCCAGGGGCACAGAAATGGCTCGGGGAAGGGGTACTATAAAATCGAAAGTGTGTCAAGAACGTTTGCCACCCTTTATTTAAGCGAAAGGTTTGATACTTTGTGCGTCATGTGAACAAAAGCCTGCTGATACATTAAAAGTTTACTCTACAGTGAATTTGTATGTCCAGAAAAATGTGTATATAATCCCATAAGGGGCTTAGAGAGGAATGGAAATATCTGCAATATAAATGCAGATTACCTTTATTACAAAGTTGGATCATATTCTCATTCCTAGACTAATTTCCTATATCATAAACCTATATTCAATTTTATAAATAGCATACACCAAGAATCATAAATTCAGTTAATGCAGACATTTAACAGATTTTTTTGAAAAATAAAAGTGAGAAAAGGCTATTTTAGAGCAAGTATCTGAAAGGACAGAAAGGGTTCTTTCTTTGAAGATATGTTTTTCCCTCTGACTCTACCTCCTTGGGGACATAACTAGAGAAGGAATAAATTTCACAGCTAATATATATGAAGTAACATGTTTAACATTATCCAATGAATTTATATCTACCTACACCATATAAATTTATCTCACATAAACTGTCACCTCCAACAGAATTCATTAGAACAATGTTATAGCTTCCGAATTAAATGCAATCTTCTAATTGGAATTTAATCTTACAACAGCGGTTGGTGGATTTTCTTTTTTAATGACAAACGGAACCATTCATTAGTTTGTCTTACAATTCTGTCTGAAGAATGTGACATAGGGATTGGCTGGCACTGCTGTGTGGTATTGGGGTCTGGGAAGAGGATGGAGGTTCTCCCATCACCCTCAGAACTCCTTCTGCTGCTCATATGGGCGGGGAAGGATGGACACGCTCTCTCACCATCCTGAGTTACTACATTACTAATATATTCCATTACCTCCACGTAAATGTCATGTTAATTTCTGATCTTCATCAAGCCAGACACCATTTCCACCTTGGCCCCTAGCCAATTAGCTATGTGGAAAATATTCAGCCAATTACATTACTTGTATTAGGTTAGGGACTGGAGAGAAAGGCAAAATAAACACCTAGAAAATACTTTGGAGATAAAATGTAAGTTGACACTGTCTTCGCGTGCTGGGGCCCAAGTTATACAATCTGATAGGCAGCTGCCAGCACTCATAACTGCTTATTAAATCTAGCCTCTCTTTATGGTGTGAGTGAAGATCTGTATTTTTACCAATATTAGGTTCATTGTGTTATGAAAGAGACCAAAATACTTAAGATCATTCACTCCAGCTTATAAAACATATTATGTAGTTTATTAAATTGTTAAAATTACTTTTCAAAGTCAAAATTTCAGGGACTGGAAGTTAGCACAACAGAGTAGCTAGACCCAAGGACAGACTACAGCACAAGGCGGCCCAGAAGGGGAGCCCTCCAGCCAGCATTCTTATCCCAAAGCACCTACCTGCTGCAACCACCTTCTCCTGGAAGCTGTACTGCCACCACCCCACCCCAAAACCCATGACAAAAAAAATCCACATTCTTGAGCTTTATTTTAAAAAGCAAGGAGCCCTCAGCCAAAAAATAGCCCCTTACCAAGTCAAGTGAGAAGGATGTATTTTGCCATGCTTTTACCTCTTCCTAGTAAGTCAAAAGCCAGAAACTTGATTATAAAAGAGATCAAAAGAGGAACTGTGGCCAAATAAGACATAACAATGTCACAGGACACTTACACCCTTATACCAGATCTGTCGACAAGGGACAATGTAGTATTGGTAGGGACAGTGCAATGCCCAAGCAGTTCCAGTCAACTCTTCTCAGGAAAACTCTATGCAAATACAGACTGTTGTTATCACATTTATTAATAACATTTTGGCCAACTGCCTATTAAATATGCAGCAAACTTAGCCACTCTTCCCCTAGGAGTCTCATGATTTGCATCATGTAGGTATCAATATCAACTACAGCTTCACACCGGGAAAGCAGCAGCCAACTCCTGGTGATTCTCTCCTGGTGAACGGTTGCATTAACAAACCACGGCATAGAGACCTGAAGTGCTCAGCCCTTCTTTCTCTGCATCCTGCCCCTAAGTTAACTTATTAGACAGGCATGCTTATCAACAACATAAATTGCGTACATTACTCATTTTCTGACCTTAAAAAATTTGCCACAGTGATCTCTTTGTGCAAACCTTTTGTCTCATGGTTCCATTTTGTTGCATTTGAGAGTGAGGTGATTTGTTGTTCTGGCCACCCACCCCTGTGACTCTGACCCTGTTCTCCCAGGAGGACACTTACCAGGAAATGCTTCTCTTTTCAAGACTAAAGACTCCAAATTACCAGCTGTAACAATTAATTGGTACTTCTTTGGGTTACTCAATAAACTGTAAAGTTCTAAAAGGCACAGGACTGTGAATAAGTTTTTGACAATGGAAGAACTAACTAGCTTTCAGATGCTTAATGCATGGACGGCCATGTTCTCACATCACAGAGCTTAGTTCTTTGAGCAAATGTTGCAGGTGTGCCTTGAGGAAAATTTGGGAGGAGGCTAGAAAATCAGAACGCATGCTCCAGCTCATAGGATTTTGGATGCCTCTAGTTCCTACTAAAAATACAGTGAGAGGAAGTTTATTACAGTCCGATAAATACAAACCACTTCCTTATTTAGAAAAAAATCAGTATTCTACTGGGCCTAATAGCACTTTTTTTCTGAAATAAGAGATATCATTTTCATTATAGTTCTTTGGATTGATTTTTCAAATAGTGGGCCTTACCCAACTGAAATTAATGAATAAAATAAGCCTAGTCTTCAATAAATCCATTCATGTGGTTTTGTTAAATTTCATACATCAATTTTATGATTGTGAGATTCAGTCAGACTCTCTCAATACTGAAGACAGAGATGACAGGTAACCAAAAACCTAAGTGTGTTGCTGTTTTAATGCCTTCAGAATTCCAACCACATCTATGAATTCTCATGGTTACATGACACAGACCCAGGCTCTGTTCTCAACACTACCCGGATTCTCAAAGATATAAATTTTCCTAACATGTTCTACCTGCTCACTAATCTACAGACCATTCACAAAAGTCTATCATAGCTGTGTAGCAATGGAAAACATCAGAAGTTCAAAGGTGAGGGAACCAAAAGAATTGCCCAAGACCACCTAATAAAATGACTGAAGTTCTCCAACCGCTCTAAAATTCCATGACTCCATTAGCCATTTCTTTTCACTGCAGACACCTTGCCTTATGTGTTACTGTTTACTATTTGCCTTATTTCTTGCCAATGAAAGAAAGAATACTTTAAGGAAGACAGAAGACTGGATTTTTTTCCTCTCTATTTCTACCTCCAGCAAAATGGAATACAAAGTACAACTAGTTAGTTAAACTAGTTAAACTAGCCCAAGTGAAAGTAAATTGTATAGCCAACAGGCTCTTGAAGGATCACCTGGTCTCTGATATTTGGACTAGTTGCTTCACTAAAGCTATTTTTTTTAAAAATCTATGAAATTGGAAGGATTTGTCAAAATGACTTCTAGTTATAAAATCTTTAAAAATCTGGTCCAAACAGTTGAATGCATTACAATGTCTTAGACACATATCATCAAAAGAGGTTTACTAAGCTGAATGGGCTGGATGTCTTAATCTCTGTAATTGAGATAAGCTAGAAAGAATCAATGATTGGCATCCAAATAACTAGTATCGGGTCCTGACCAAGCCCAGGGACTTAGACATCCCAATTAGACTCTACAGGTTTCAGCTGTCCCATTTGTAAACCAAGGTGATTTAAACAGACCACTTCTAGGGCCTTGGTAGTATTGACAGAATAGGATTTTCTAATCTATGTGCTTTATTTATTTACTTATTTTATTTTTAACTTGCTTGAGCATATATATTTTATCATTACGCAATATAAACATTTTTTTGTGGCCCTTCACCAATTTCCCAATTTCTCCCTAATCCCCTCCTCCACCTCTCCCTATCCCACCACCTCTGGTAGCCTCAGTTCCATTCTTCCCTTTTGAAAGTTCAATGAATTATTCTGACTGTGTTCCTTTCTTCCTTTTTTTTTTTCTTTATTCATTAATTTCATCTCCCACTTATGGGTGAGGACATGCAGTATTTCTCTTTCTATACCTAGATTATTCCACTTAACATAATTTTCTCTAAATTCATCCATGTTGCTATGAATGGCAGAATTTCATTCCTTTTTATGGCAGAGTAGTATTCCATTGTGTACTTACACCGCATTTTTCTTATCACAAGTGCTTTATTTTAAATATAGGAAATCAAAAGAGAGACTAATTTGCCCCATATCTGGACTATAAGGTCTCCCAATTTCCAACGTAGTGCTCTTTCTGCTTCACTCCATACTTCCCTCCATTCCACAAAATCTGTTTTGAATACAACTTTCCTAAGACAAATAAGATGAGTTTATGCCAAAAGCTTGTACCATCAAATGCCATTCATTATAAAACCTGGAACTATATGATTCCCCATAAAATTGACCGCATTCTATGACAAAGCTACCAACGAATTATGAGTTTTCACCCAAACACCTGGCCTCAAGCAATTATTGTCTCTGATAACAGCAAGTCACAATGTTCATTACTAAAGAGGAGCCACTGATTTCTGAGGAGGTAAACTATAATAGAAAAAATGACCAGAAGTCTTTCAGAAAACCTTTGAGTACCTAAAGTTTCCAAGCTTTTGGCTTCCTCAATGCCCTAATCATGTGGAAGGCTTGGGACGGGACCATCTCAATGAACAAATAAGATTTAAATTTTCCCAAAAACTAAAGGTGAAGTAATTGTAGTCTTATTTCATGGTGGTTCATGTTATCCACCAAGCTGACCAAAAAAGCAATTACTCATTTAATTGTGTATGTGGTCCATAATTTGGATAGTTCACCCTTCAGAGTATGAATAAAACCAACAAGCAAACAAAAAAAGTTCTCCTGTGCCTTATGTCTTGTATAAATTCTCAGATTATTATAGGAATGATCTGAAAAGGTTATAAGAGAAAACAATGACAGTTGGTCCCCTCCTTCAAGCTGAGAATCTCTCATCCTCAGTGGGCAACTGTCCTGATGGACTTTTTGTCTTGTGAATTTTCAGATGAATAACCACAAACATTCACTCACCTCTCAGAAATGCAGTCAATACTCTGGTATCACAGCTCACAGCTCTCAGGATCGCGCCGTTTTTGAGAAAAGGTTTTTGAATGCAAGTGATATCCCCGGAACTTTGTCTCATCCTCAGTGGGCAACTGTCCTGATGGACTTTTTGTCTTGTGAATTTTCAGATGAATAACCACAAACATTCACTCACCCTTTCGACTAGCAGGCATCACATCCAGCCGTGCATGGTTGAAAACAAATCAGAGAAGGGATCAAAGCCCTCACCATCGCCGAAATGTTTTGTTCGGAAACTGGAATTGTCAGCAAAAGCTTCTGGGACACTGCAACACAAAAATATTTTTTACACATAACTAAGATGTAACTTCTAAAACCACCACTTCCTTAAACTTGAAAACAGCAAGACAGACATAGAATCTAGAGGTGGGGGAAAACACCGTTCAAATGAGGGTATGTCAATACCTCAAGTGTGATGCTGTCAAATATGAACCGGAAATACTGTTCTGAAAGATATGTTTACTAATTACTTCAACATGTACACTGGAAGGTTATTATTTATTGTGGACTTTGTATTAAATATTTTAAATATTTGAGTATTACAAAACTATCCCATCATAAAGTGTTCATAAGCTGTTTTAACTCAAATCTTACATGGATAAATGTACCATTTCCTATTAAATTATCTTTACCAGAGGATTAAAAAAACCATATGAAACTATTAAATAATAATGATTTAAGATTATTTTTAAATAATAATAATGATCATTAAAACTAGTGAAAGGCAACCATGACTTTTTCCTCCAATATAATTCTATTTTATTTCTAAAATAGTTATGAATTACAGGAAGGGCAAATTCATGAGGATATTTCCATCAAGAGAGAACATACTGTGGAATGGTCAAGGCTCAAAGTTGAGAAGCCTAAATTCTGAACTTGGTGTTACCATCAATCCTGTGGCCCCAAGACAGTCATTTAACATCTCAAGATTCTAGTCTCCTCATCATCCAAAAATAAAGGACAAATCACCACTGTGATTTGTGGAAATGTTTTTGTTTTCTGTGTGTTTTGTTAAGAATCCAACAGATGGGGCCGGCCAGGTGGCGCACTGCTGTAGTGCGCCGCTTGGGAGCATGGTGGCGCTCCCGCCGAGGGTTCGGATCCCACATACAGACCGGTTCCCGCTCACTGGCTGAGCGAGGCGCGGGAGCAACGCCGAGGGTTGCGATCCCGTTGCCGGTCCCGGTCCGGTACGGGGGCGACACTGAGGGTTGCGATCTGTTGCCGGACACAGAAAGAGACAAAAAAAAAAGAAAAAAAAAAAAAAAAAAGAATCCAACAGATGAAAGAATGAATTCCATTCTTCATGGAGCTCTATAACTAACCAAAATATTTAACTGTTCTGAGCTGTAGAAATGAGAAATACAGCAGCTAAAACACACACACACACACACACACACACACTTCCCAGAAGAGAAGATAGATACCCAAATAAATTATCTACAATACAGCCCAGAGGCAAAAACTGTCTACCCAGAATTGTATACCCAGAAAAACTATCTTTCGAAAATGAGGGTGAAATATGAGTTTTTTTCAGATAAACAGAAGGACATGCTAAAAGTTTTATTTCATGTCAAAAGAAAATGACTGCAGGAAGAATGTTCTCTGACTTAAGAAAGTACAGGAAAGCCAAAATAATGAGGAACTTGTAAGTAAATGAAAAGTAGATCTATTAATAAAACAACACGCAGGTCTCAACATATTTTTAAAAACCTGGCAGCACCATCACTTGCTTTGTACCCCAGCTCACTTATGTACACTGCAGCAGTATCAATGACCAAGGCCATGATCAGAAAACTTGCATGTGCAACTGAGGCACCAGCTTGAAATGCAGATTCTTGCCTTCCACAGTCCAGAGATTCTCAGTAAGATTCTAGGAATCTGCATTTTTACCAGATACCCAAGGTAACTGAGATGCAGATCTGAAGAGTGCTGTGTTGCTTTCTAACTACTTTAGGGCTAGGAACTCAGTGAGCCCCTGGGGGCTCAGCCTTGGGAAGTTCTGGCCAGAAACACCGGCAAGCCCTTGTTCTGTTCCCCTTCACTGCAGCATCAGGAGCACCCTGGCCAAGGAGGTCAGCAGTAACCCTGCCTTAACCCTGCTAATCAGGAGCTGTAATAAATTAAAAGCCCATTAAAACATTTTAGAGAAAAGCCTAGAAGTGCTGAAACATTCATTGTGCCATATCCAATCTGTTTTTCTAGAGATCTGAAAAGCCAGATTACCATCTTGGGGGTTATTAGAAAGAATGAAGCTTTCTCCCTTTTTAATTTATGTGTTTTAAAATGCACACATTCTGGCAGTGGCTACTAAGTCCTTTCCAAGGCTTTCCAAGTCCTGTGGCTACCCCAAATGCCACAGTCTAACCATGGAGAAAGAAGCCTGGAACGCCATGGAGACCTGCCTTGTTTTTGAAAGCAAGGGAACCAAAAGCCCAGGGCCTGCGGTTGCTAAACAGCTCTGGGAAAACAGGTAGAGGCAGCAACAAAACAACAGTGATGTTTTCTTGTTTTGTTCTCCCTTGTTTGTTTTTCTCTGAAGCAATCCCTGCTCTGTACAAAAGTCTGCAGGGAGCTAGAAAGAGCAGCTGTGGTTCCCTGAGGCCAGGACCTAGCAATCAAGTTGTTTACCAAACACTGCCAGGCACCCGGAAAACAACAACAGCACAGGGAGCATTTGCATCTAGTTTTCAAAAACAACCTCCAAAAGCCTGCTGCCTGCCCTGGAACTTTCTGCACAGCTGAGAGGAGAACTTGGAACTTAAAGGAATAAACCACATTGGGTATTAGCCCCCACGGCCTAAATGTAATCCATTATTCCATTTCTATTGAAGAATGGCTATCCTCTAAAGGGAGCAATGGGGTCTGCAGAATTTCAAGCAGGGGACTGACATGGACTACACATTGAACATGGGCATTATGAGCATGCTACCTGTGGTCATATTAGGAGGGAGACATGGCTTGCTGAGCCTCCAGTACCTCACAGACCTCCAGCAACGATGCTCAATGTTGAGCAAGCACCAGAGTCTCCAGGAAGGTTCATAAAACACAGATTGCTGGGCCCCTCCCACAGATTCTCATTCAGTAGGTCCAAGGTGGGGCCTGAGAATTTCCAGAAAGTTCTCAGGTGATTCTGGTACTACTGGTCTGAGCACCACACTTTCAGAACTGCTGTTCTAAAGCTAGATGTTTTCTAAGCACCCTGAAGATTTGGAACCTCATTTCCCACCTTGACCTCTCACCCTCATTACCTGGGTGAGTACAGCAGTGTAACATGCAAAGGTGTTCCAGAACAAAATGCACTAGATGGTTTTCCATCTGCTTCTCCAGATGCTCCACCTGCCATCCCCCCGACCCTGCTCTGTGTCCTGGAAGGCTGCCCTCTGACTTCCAGCTGGGTTCAACTCATGGAAGATCTCTTCTCAGGAGGCCAGAGAAGATGGGGGATTCAGTCCCATAGCTCCTTGTTCCACTGGGCACTGCAGGTGGTCTGAGTCCCTCTCTGACCAATCACAGCCTCTGCCAGGTAGCCTACTCCATACCACAACTCTCTCCAGGTGCCACTCACCACTACCCTCTCTGTTCCTGTCCCTGTCCCTTCAGGCCTCAGAGAGGTAGAAGCCATCTATTTCCCTCAGGTACCCTGATACAAAAGTCAAATTCAATGTCTTGTCCACTGGCTCTCCCTTGGTTTGAGAATGCTTAATCTGGAATTTTATATACACACCTAAAGTAAATAAATATGTATGTATAGATGTCTGTGTATACATATACACACATAAACATACACAAATGTATATATGGTTCATATGAATATATAGACTTATACACATATATATTTATAGATTTTTTTTAATGCAGTGATTGCTCAGAAGACCTGGGAGCCCCACGGCCAAGGCCACCTCATGGGGTTTACCCGGATGTTCCTTCAGGTCCCATGAGCCACAGGAAGAGCAGGCCCATTGTGTCTAATGGGTTACACAACCTGATACGAAGGAGTGCATTTGTGAGAGCTTCAACTCGTCTCTCATTTACTTAGTTCCCTTTGTTGCAAATGGCACCAAAATAGAAAGGGAACAGAAGTGGGTGGAGCAGACTCCATCACCAACTCCTGTGAATAACTTTCTGATAATGCTGAACCCAGTTCAAAAAGCACATCAGCTGCAAAAAAAGGTATGTGTTGTCAGTTCATAAATAAAATGCCAGTCCGCTTCAATTGACAAGGCTAGGAAAAGAAAAATAAATAATATTTCTGTTTTTATAACAATAATAACAACAACTCCAGTGTGCCCTAAATAAGCATCTGCCTTTATAGCTAAGTTCTAAAGTTCCAGTAAAAAAGGCCCCCAGATTTAACCAAATGGGTCACTACATCAACATCTATGGCTTTGGCAAACCCACTCAATGCCGTTTCAATTGAAGTTCCCTAGAACTAATCATTTTTCTAAAAAGTAATCAAACTATTACTTTTACAAAGCCTTCACTAGTAAGACATCTTTCAACTCACCAGAGGACCTGTTGGTATCTATGCTCAAAAACAAGTTTTTAAGTAAACCCACTAGATTAATTAGGACACATGGGGAATACTGTTTCTGTGTAATTGCTTTTCCAGTTCTGAGGCTCAACCAGAAACCTTTTTGTTTACTGCTCACTAAGAATCTTCCACTTTTTCACTAAGAATCTTCCGAACATTCCACTCGAACCTTGAAGCCCCACTCCCCCACCTATGTCTGAACGCTGCTGTAGAAAATGACTGACTTCACTGGAAGCCCCATCCTGTATTATCACCTCCCTCTTCAAGGATGAGACAGACCACCATCCAGCCCCCTTCCATTCAGAACACCCCAGAATCCTTCCTCTGTGTTGAAGACACTCCCCTCCTCCTACCCCTTGGCCCCAAGGCTCACCTTTCTCCACCGCCCTTTATTACCAACACCCTGATGAATCTAGAGCTTTTTTTTCCATAAAGATGCCCCTATCTCATTTTCCAGAAGCCACTTGCTCCACACCCTCAACCTCAGACAAATAAAGAGGAAGGAGTTGCCCTCTTTAATTCCTCTCTTGAGCCAAAATGCTGCTCGCCGACAGTGCACTTTACCCATCATGACCCCCAAGGAAAATACCATTGCCCCTCTCCACTGTGATTCCAAGAATCTTCAAAACCCTTCTTTCATGGCCACACATAAGGGAACAGTGCTCCCAGCCCGGCTGCATGGATTTTACTTCTAAATGTCGAGGATGCTCCTCCACACCTTTCTCAGGTATTTTAGTATCTTGTTCACAATTTCTGTCTAGATCCCTTTGGTGTGGTCACTTCAGTCAATCTCAGTAACCATGAAGATGGTTCTTCCAACATACTGACCAAGGCTTACATCAGGCCTGGCAGAGATAAGGCACTCAAATAAATTTTTTTGGTTGTTGAATGAGTGAATACATGCCTGCTTATATTAACTTCCTTATTCCTAAAAGCTTCTAGTCCACTCTAGAAGCCGTCTAGTACAGTAGTTAAGAGCATAGCCTAGGGAACAGTCTGCCTGGGTTCAATCCTAGCTCTACCACTGACTGTGACTTTGGTCAAGTTCTTCTTAGGATATTTGTCCATACACATTAAGGGCTTATTAAGTGTGCTAGTTAATAGCTACTACTTCCTCTAAATGCAAGGGCATGACCTGAACACGGATCTCACCATCCCTTAGAACTGTTCCATCTCTAAGACCTTAAACTCTGAAATTCTCCCCTAACAACCTCCCATGAAGCCACCTCCCACTGGGTCCCTTGGGAACTTGTTCCTCGACTGCACTGAAACATGCCACTACCACATCAAGTCCATAATCCTCCCCATGCACACAATCCACCTTCCCCTTTCTGAACTACGTCTCTTTTGCATCATCAAGGGCTTACTCTGTGATACCCAAGACACTGAAAACCTCTCTACTACTCAGGATGACCTTGTCTTTTCTACTGACTTCTTTTTCGAGCTCTTTGGTTCCTGCACCAGAATGAGATTGGTGAGGCAGGGGCTGGGTGTGATTCATGGGTATATCCTACAGGGCCTGGGACAGAGAAGGCCAATAGATGTGACACTAACCTGGGACTCTTTTGGGGAGCCAGGAAGAGTCCCTGTAAGCCCACTTGGCACCCAATCTATGAAAAGTTGCTATTTAAGAACCATGCAAACTCCAGGATCAATTTCGCAAATACTTTCCACTCCTGGTTCAGTTCAATGGCACAAGACACAAACCTTCCATTCCCACTGGGAAACTAGCTTCAGCTGATCGAATAGGGCTTGGGCAAGGCAGGCGGGCTGCTAGCCAGGCAAGTGGTATATAGCTGTCCCTGATGCCCAGAGGAGCCTCAATAGCTCCCTGGAAGGACAGTCAAGTGAACAGATAGCTGGCTGCCATCTGGGTTCCTTATAAGGCTTCTGTGGTAAACATGTTTACTTTCTTTTGATAGGCTGGGTTTATCAAGTATTTTGTTTTGAGTCTGGTTCTATAAACATGTTTACTTTGAGGGGAGAGCTTTTTTGATAGCTAGCACACTTGTTTTTTTCACACTTTTAAATTCAAAACAGATTTTCCACAGCCTGTGGTACACAACTCGAGGTGGTAAACAAATTACAGCACTTCATCTTCACACTAGAGACACCTATGACATCCCTGTGTATTTGTTTAAAGGCTTGAACTGGGTTGCGGGTAACTAAGGAGCTCTACTGGACGAGGACAAGAATCACAATCATAATGATGATGTTACTAAGAAAAAAAATTTACAATGGTGGGTCCTGAAGAAGGCAGGGAGGATCAAACCTAAGCCTCAGTTTCCGCAGCAGGAGCACTCTAGGAGAAGTTAGCTGCAAGGACACCAGAAGCAGTCTTGTTATTTGATAAGGTTCATGTTTTCTGTGAAAAGTTAAGGTTATATAACCAGCATATGTAACAGCTGATATGGAAGGAAAAAGAAAACAATGTTCCAAAGAAACCAATTAGGCCACGTTATTAATTGTAATTCTTTTGGGACCTGTTTTCTGTGATGATGTCTGCCTGCTTTACAAATAGGAAAAAAGTAGTGGCTTCCAATAAGAAAACAAAAAGCCCTCTATTATTGGATAAGGAGAAAAATAAAAAAATTAAGAAAAGAAAAAAAAAAAAAACAGAAAAATATCTTTTGATAAGACTGATGGTCCTTGAAGTAGGATATAAAAGTGCTGTTTACGTAGAGTCATCAGAAGATCCTCTGTGGAGCTGAGTGTGAAGCTCCGTCACGGTTGGGCCAAATCTCTTCCATAGACTTCTCTGTGTCCCAATATTCCAACTAGAAACAAAAGCCATCTTACCAGAGGCCTTTGAGGTTAATTACAAATTACTTAAAGGAATAAAAATAGAGGCTGCTATGGTTTGAATATCCCTGCCAAAACTCAGGTTGAAATTTAGTTGCCATTGTAACAGAGTTGAGAGGCCAGACCTTGAAGAGGTGATTAGGTCATGAGGGCTCTGCTCTCATGAATGGATTAATGCTCTTATCACAGGAGTGGGTTAATTATCTTGAAACTAACTAGGAGTGGGCTCCTGATAAAAGAATGACTTTGGCCCAATTTTTTCTCTGTCTCATGTACTCACTTCCACCTTCTGCCTACCACTATGGGATGACTCTCATCAGATGCTGGTGCCATGGTCTTATACTTCCCGGCCTCCAGAACCATGAGCCAAATAAACTTATTTTGTTTATAAATTACCTAGTCTGTGGTATTCTATTATAGCAGCAGAAAATGGACTAAGAGGCCACACTCTTTGTTAAAACAAATAATACCACTGACCAAAATCTTCTAAGCTCAAGTTAAAACCAAACAAGTAAACAAAATTACATTTGTGATACCATAATATGATAAATATCCTCAGTTACTAAGAATTATTATTTCATTATCATGGTACTATAGGGAGGAGATGACATTAAAAGGCATAGTAACCCTACATGGCACCTTATCCATCATTCAAGATGGATAATGTACAGAACACACAGACATCAGAGTACAAATATACCATACAGACTTGTTTTCCAAGGTTATAACATGTTTCAGTGATACACTGGACAGGAGGGTCAGAAGAAGCCAAGGGCATTTGGAGGCAGCTACCATCCCCAACATTCAGATCTTCTCTTCTATCAATGAAGGAGAACCAAAATGAATGGTTTCCCAGGTTGTTTTTAGCAGAAGGGCCACAACGCCCAGGGGAGTGGGTACACATGACAAATTAGTAGGAAGATCAACCTTGTGCACCAGCTTTGCCAGCAACTTCAGACCTTCTGCAAGTCACCGAGCTTCTTAGAGGCTGAGTTTCCCTTCCTATAAAATGACAGCATTGAATCCCATCTTTTTGAGCAATACCATATCACAATTTTATGCCTATACTAGAAAACACCACTTCAGGGGATAACGGAGAATTCCAGGCTACATAATCCAATCAATACAGTATTTAGAGTGCTTTCAAAAACCCCACAAAGGAATCCAAGCTTTCATAACCTAAAAGGAACAGAAAGGAAATTTCAAATTAATGTGACGTTGGCCAGTGAGTAGTCACCACGCATACATCAGCTTTTAGTTGTCTGAACAGACAGGTGACTCAGCGGGGAAAGGGTTACCAGCAAGCCATGCTCATCTGACCCGCTGCCTCAACGTCATTTTTCCTCAATCTTGTAGATGACTAATGAAATGACTGAAGAACTTCCAGACAACTCTTATAAAGTTACTAAATAAAACAAAAAACAAAACTTAAGCACAACTATAAGTAGAAAAGAAGAAAACAACCAGGCACAGAGTTGTCCAGTGTTTTATAAGCCACATTCTCTTTTGAGAAAGGAAGGGTGCACATTCCAGGGTGTGGAATGACGTGGTTTGAAAATGTCTCAGGAGGCCAAGAGAAGAGCTGATGATGAGGACACAGCAACAAGGAAAAGTGTCAAAGAGTCAGAGTGGTGAAACGTCCGTGGTAAATATGAGAAGAAGGAACACACTGGTCTTTCACCCTGGAGCTCCACAGAGAGGGAGGACTTTTGGACATTCACTCTCCTGAGTGCGTCACGATGAAGCCCTTACTGCACTGCATGCCGGACTCTCTACGCAGCATTTTCATCCACACTCTTACTCCTCCTTATAATGGTGGCACAAGCAAATACGGTACTATTATCTTGCAGATGAGGAAACCATGTCTGGATAAGTGAAGTCCTTTACCCAAGACCACAGTTAGTAAGTGACAGAGCCACATCTACCTGAATCCCATGTCTCCTCTCTTCACCAGTACCAAATACAACTGAGTACCTCTCCCTCCCTCCCTCTCTCTCTCTCGCTTCCTCTCGCCATGTGATCTGCTCGTACCCACCAGCTGCCTGCCACTTTCCGCCATGAGTAGAAGCAGCCTGAGGCCCGTGCCAGACGCAACTGTCCCAGAATCATAAGCCAAAAAAAACCTCTTTCCTTTATAAATTACCCAGTCTCAGGTAGTTCTGTTACAGCAACACAAAACGTACTAAAACACTCTCCACAAATGTCACCTGCCTAAAGTCTAAAGGATGACATTATCGCTTCCCACCTGGAAGCCTCCAAAATGAAATCACATCAAACATTTATGGGGTCCCATTCTGATTCACTGTGGTACCCATGTATAGGGGCGAGGTGGGAGGACACCCAGGCACAGTCTGCTTCTCAGCATGAGAAATTAAATAACAATGGGCAATTTAAATAACATTTCAAGACAACAATGAGAACCAAGTCACAGGGAGTACATGATTAATTGCCAGATGAATTCCACAGACAATCGCTTTTCAAAGTTCAAAAGGAGGGAGCAATCACTTCCAACAAATACATCCTAGGTTATAAACTCTCCACTGAGTTCTAATTCCTGGTCTGCTTTGGCACAGTGTATCGAGGTTTGGCTGCTAGGGGCCTGATGCTGGCTGTGCCACCCATGGGTAGGCTCTATGGGCCTCAGTTTCCCCAGCTATAAAATGGAGAGGATGACAGTTCCTATGTCAGGTAGTGGTTTGAAGATTAAGTGGGATAATGCACGTAAACCTCAAAGCAGTATATGGGATGTTATTCTATCTCCTGTCCCCACAGCCCCATATCTGCCATGCGAATCCTCACACTCTCCCTACACCAGGTCCCCCTTCTCACCTTCCTGTGTTAGCCAAAGCCCAAGTCTTCTTTTCCAACAAGCTGGTAACTTTGTCAGGGGCTCCTCTTGGCCCTTTTTCCAATACCAGCCGCCACATTCGCCTTTGGCTTTGGCTCTGTGCTGGCTCTTGTGTCCAGGTTTCCAGCCCATCTCCAATACCCTGGGACAAGAGCAGGCACTAAGAGTCAAAGCACCTGGGGTCAGCTCTCAACTTTGCCATACAGCAGCCTTGTGATTCTGGACTAATTACATAACTTCTCCAAACCTGTTTCTGTATCTGTAAAATGGGGCTACTGAGAGTCCCAACCTCAAAGTGCTGCTGAGGAGATTAAATTACACAACTAGAGAGCACTGCACACAATGCCTGGCCCACAGTAAGGGGTCCAGGCCTGAGAGCTGCTGCTCCCATCTTTGCTTGGACCAAACAATTAATTGAACACTGGTGTCCTGGACTGCTCTCTTTTCTCAAATCTCAAATCATCCTTTCTGATACCAGATTTGGGTCAGCAGCTCACAGTGTATAATTATGCCTCAGTTTTCTTTTGTGCCCATCAATCTAATATTACATCAAAGTTTCACAAATAGAAGCAGGTACTCTCACCCATGGCCAGGATAAACTGGCACACCTTTGACAGACTCAAAACCATGCATTCCTGCTTACCCCTTACTCTTTGGATTGGATCCTAAGAAAATAGCAATCACTGAGGAAAATTCACCTGCAAGGTTGCAAATAAATACATCATATAAAATACATTTATCAGTATATAAAAGTTGAGAAAAATAAAGATCCATTAAAAACTAAATACATTATGATTCATACTCATGATGAAATACTATGCAGCCATTAAAAAGTGTTGTAAAAATAAACAAGGACAAGGAAGGAAACATGATCCTCAAATCATACCTGTTCACTAAATGTTTGTTGAATATGTTGGTAAGTAATAAAAACGTGTTACAAAAAATTGATTCTTTTTAAAGTTATGCTTTGAGTATTTATTATGTGCCAGCTGCTACAAATGAGCACATTATATACAGCAGGCTACTACAAAACCCAATGAAGTTTTATTATCCTCATTTTAAAGACAGAAAATGGAGACAGACAGAAATTACATAACTTGTCCAAAGTCACATAGGTAGTATAGTAACTAGGAAGCTAGGATTTAACCCCAAGTCTTATTCCAAAGTCCTTGCTTTTTTCTAACAAATGATACTGTTCATAAAGGTATTAGTGTATATATAGCTACATTAAGTATATTTCCACAGTGGGGGAAGACTAGAAAGGCAGACAGAAAAACACTAGCAGTAATTCCTTGTAGGGGGTAGGACTACCAATAATTTTTATATATTTTTGCTTTGTTTTTTAAATTCTTTACATTTATCATAAATCACTTTTATAATAAAGGGGGATAAAATACAAAGATTTTTATGTTTTAAAAGCCCAAATGTCAGCCACCCTCCTTCCCCCACACCCATGACAGATGCAGGTGCTGGGCAGGCACTGGCCTCTCAAGAGGGAACTGCTGTCTAGTGGTTAGGGATTCAGGTGCTGGACTCAGACTGCCCGGGTGTGGACCACTTGGAAGCTCTGGGGAAGCTGCTTAGGGCAGCTGGGAGTATAAAACAGGCAGATGTGTATAACATTTCAATCACGGCTCACACATGCTGAGTGCTCTGTCATATGAGGGGATAATATCATTACTAGCCTCTCTCTGGAGATTAAATATGGTCTAAGAGAATGTACCCCAATATATTTTACCAATGATCATAACAGACCCTACAACCACCCCTCCTTGGTCCCCAATCACCCAGGGCTGGGAAAGCCACAACTTGGACAGGTCTGGAAAACGACACCTGGCTTTGAATCCCAGCTCCTACCCTGGCTGGTATTCCATGGAGGTCAGTGAGCCTCCTTGCCTCAGTTTCCTCACTTATAAGATGGAAATAACAATAGCTTCTACTTCTCAGGATCATGGTAAGGACTGAAAGAGATGATGAACACAAGACCCCCGGCACTGCATCCAGCACACTGATTATTACTTCGGCATCTGCTAATAGGTCTCCACTCTCCGCATGGATTTTACCATATTTAAACACATCATTTGCCATATTTAAACACCTTTTATAATATGAAATAGACTTTTTCAAATGATACCTGCCCTTGTGTAGATTCTGTTTTGCTCCTGTATTAATTAGTCTGCTTAGGCTGCCATGACAAAGTACCACAGACTGGGTGGCTTAAACAACAGAAATTTATTTTCTCACAGTT
Source organism: Galeopterus variegatus (assembly GCF_000696425.1). Lineage (NCBI taxonomy): Eukaryota > Metazoa > Chordata > Mammalia > Dermoptera > Cynocephalidae > Galeopterus > Galeopterus variegatus. Next base: position 457,471 of record NW_007726155.1, on the reverse strand, counting down.
TCTTGGGGTTAGCAATCTGAGATCATGAGGCTCCTCTCTTTGGCTTGTGGATGACTGTCTTCCCCCATGTCAGCACATGGTCTAGTCTACCCTGGGTGTGTGTCTGTGTGTCTGTGTCCTCATCTCCCCTTATTCTAAGAACATCAGTCACATTGGATTTGGGCCCACCCTAATGATCTCGTTTTAACTTAATCTCTTTAAAGACCGTATCTCCAAATATAGCCACATTCTGAGGTACTAGGAGTTAGGAATTCAACATATGAATGGGGGGGAGGACACAATTCAACACATAACAGCTCATCACCTCCTGGAAGAACAGGAATAGACCCTAAAGTAAGAATCAGCTGGGCTCAGGCTTTGCAGTTGGAGCCAGTCCAGTTCCTGCTGAAGATGGAGGTACAGGATGGAAGGGCTTCTTCCTAGACACCAATATGTACCTTTGCCCAGGTATTGTAAGTAACCTCCCTACTCTTCCCTGCCCCCAGATCTGCAGAGGAGGTCGGTGCCTACCAAGTGAAATGTTCAACAGAGCTTTGGCCAACCAGGTCAGAAGGCCCAGCTACTGCTCATATTTATGTGTGTAAAAGGACAGGATGGAAAGTGTTCATTCCTGGCAATGGACTCCCAAATCTGGGCTCATGAAATATACATAAATCAAAGTTGAAGGTCATTTTAAAAAATCAGTACATACCTCATTAAAACAAATTCTTTTAAAAAAATGGAGGTTTTTGAACCACAGCATATAATTTACAAAGTGCAAATGTTTGAGATACATGTGCTAAATTTAAAGAAACAACTATTATTAAACACCCCATTATGTAAGGCAGTGAAATATATTTGCACTCTGTACATCCGTTATAATATTTCAACTAAGTCTCATAATGTTTGGCAATTCTTTCCTTCGGTGATAATAAAAGGCTTTTTTTTCCCCATTAAATATCTAAATTAAGTCAAATCGTGTATGTTAAATAAACCCATAAGTCCTTTTGTATGATGCAATGAAGTCTTGAAATGCTTATCTACTGAGCACTCTAACTTAAAGGCTGGCGGTTTGTGTCCCCTGCAGAGCCAAGGGACCATGCTGGCTTGGCCAGACTGTGAAAATAAGCTTCAAATGACCAAACGCAACTGCAACTTTAAAAGTAGGAACCAGACCAGACACAACAAACCACAGTGTAGTCAGCCTCACTTGTCATAATTCATGTGTGTGGAATTCAACTGTAAAAGCATTCACAGAGTACTAAATTTCCTCCATTGGGGCATTCCTTGTAGATTGTCAGATTTTGAAAAGCTACTGATAAGCCACTCCTGATTACAAGTCTACAAGTTGTAGCATCAATCAAAAAAATATTTACCCCAGCCCCAAAACAGCTTTGTCTGTGCCATCCACCCCTAAGCAATGCAGGCCAGTACCAATATTTTAAAATACCTAGGTTATAAAAATATACAGTCTATTGGTGGCCCTGTTTAACACTGGGTTTCTTTTTTGTTTTTCTATTAATGTCTGTTTCTACATTATTTCCCATTTTGATGGCCTACATAATGATCACTTACAACAATCTTTTTGAAAAATATCTCATCCTGGTTCAATGACTCAAAAGTATAATTCTCACAGATTTTTAAGAGAGAAATTTAAATGGATAAATATATACATGTGTAGATTTCAAAGCCATGCATGTATATATAGATGTAAACATATGAAAATGTAATAATCCAATTAGCACATCTCTTTTGGAAACTAAATTAATCTTAACAAAACTGGCCTAAGCCTCAGGTAGGAGTTGGGAGGACTGCCAATAAGACGATAATAATAGCTGCCATTTATTCAACATTTATTATGTGCCAAGTGTGGTGTTCAGCCCTTGACATGTATTCTCTCATTTGGCTCCTCACAGCAATGCTCTCTGATGCAGAAATGTATCTTTTTTTTTTTTTTTTTGTCTTTTTTTTTTTTTCCGTGTCCGGCAACGGATCGCAACCCTCAGTGTTGCCCCC
>NW_007726155.1:444930-455176 GCF_000696425.1 Galeopterus variegatus | reverse complement strand
TTGCCCCCGTACCGGACCGGGGACCGGCAACGGGATCGCAAGCCTCGGCGTTGCTCCCGCGCCTCGCTCAGCCAGTGAGCGGGAACCGGTCTGTACATGGGATCCGAACCCTCGGACGGGAGCGCCGCCGCGCTTCCCAAGCAGCGCACTATCCAGTGCGCCACCGGGCCGGCCCAGAAATGTATCTTTTACAAGCGAGGAAACTGTGGCTCAGAGGAGTTAAGTCACCCGCTCAAGGTCACATAGCAATTAGGTGGAGAAACCAGGAGTTGAACATAGTTCAAAGTGTGCTATATTGCCTCCCAGTGGTGCCTTCAAGACAGGACATACAGCCTGGCTAAGGGCAGGGTCACATACCTGGCCCCTAAATGAAGCCTCATCTTAGCTAGCGACAGACAGCTCAGCCTAGGGCCCATCTAAGAAGATCCAAGAGCAGAAACACCCTAACAAGCAAGGTGAAAAGCCAAAGAAGCTAATCTCCCCTCTCCTGAAGGAACAGGAGGAAGAAATCACCTAAAAATAAATCCCTAACTTTCCCCTACATATTACCTTATCACTTTGTTACCAAAAGCGTCATAGGAATGTTCCTGAATGATCTAATTTGCCCCTGTTGAGACACACTCAAGCAGCACACATTTAAGACAGAAAAGCATCAGTAGCCTTCTTCTTTCTAGAATGCAATCCAGCTTTTCCTGGCTGATAAAAAACAGATACAGAGATGAAAGAAACAAAAGTGTTGGATTATCCGCTTTCAAACACCTCTTCAAACAATAGCTGGTCACTAATCAGAAGAGCAGAAAGAGAAGCCAATGCCAGTTTTCACTCTGCCCTGCATGCTGGTACCCAGTCTCCTCTTCCCACAGTGAGGGGTGAGAAAAGACGACCTCCATGTCTGTGTTCATCTCATGCTTTCTGTGACTCTGAGAGCTTCCTTTGAGTGCATGGCACCAGCACCCTAGCACTGCAAAGCTCCAGAGTGAATGCTTAACACCAAGGAAACACCACCTTCCACAGTTAAAGTGAGCATCTCCTTAACAGGCAACACCTGGTATTAGCAGCACACAGGAGGATCCCTGAATTAACCAGTAGGTCCATTTTAGGGTAACATGAAAACAATCTGTTCCGGCAACAGTTACCAGGCATTCCCAACTCCCTGGGCTCCCAGCCCAGCCCACACCTCTTTCCTCCACTCCACGTATGTAACTGCCTCCACGGTGTGTCTTCTGGGATGTCTAGACATCTCAGACTCAACGCATCCAGAACTTGATCTTCCCACAGCCTTCCCCATGGCAGTTCATCCTTCCCAACTGCAGCCCATAGCAACTGCATCCTTCTGGTCACACTCGGGCCAATAATCTTTGAGTCCATATTAACTCATACCTTTCTCTGAAATCATACATTTATTCCATGAGAAAATCTCATGGAATCTGCCTTCAAAATAGATCTACAACATAGCCATTGCTCCCCACCTTCACTGCCAGCTGCCTGGTCATAGCCACTGTCATCTCTCCCCTGGATGACTGTACAATCTTCCAAACAGGACTTCCTGCTCCTTCTCCTGCCCTATCCATGGTCTATTCTCAACACAGCAGCAAGAAGGATCCTCTTAAAATTTAAATCAGATCAACACCTCCAGCGACATTAGGACACTCAGGTACAAGGCAAGTCCTTTAACAGTGCAGCCCAGTTAGCCCTCAGGGTCCGTCTCTCCACCACACTCCCCCAATTCACTTCCTACAATCACAGGAGCCTTCTGACTGTCCCTCAATCAGAGAGGGCATGCCCCCCACCAACTGGCTTTCACACTAACTGTTCCCTCTGCCTGGAAAGTTCTACAAGACTACCTTCCCCACCTCCTTCAAGTCTTTGTTCAAAAAGTACCTTTAGAGACCTACTTGGCCACACTATCTCAAGTACAACCCACTCTCACACACAGCACTGCCAACCCCGTTTCCCTGCTTTCTTCTCTTGTACACAACCCTAACATACTATATAACATATTTAGTATGTCTATCTGTCTCCATCCTTTCTTTCTCCCCAGAATATTGGCAGCTACAGGGCCAGGGTCTTTGTCTCTTTTGTTCACTGATTTATCACACATGCCTGAACAGTGCCAGGTACAAAATAGGCACTTAGTAAGTATCTGTAGAATGAGTGATTGAATGGGTGAATGAATCCAGAGGAGTGGACTTTCTGAGAAGACTCTATTTCCAGTAGGGAAGGGCATGTTGTCTTTGCCTCCCCAGATGCAAGGAGAAAAAGCAGACATGTCTACACTCAGCGAATACCCAGCACATACACTACAGCTCTGAGATCTGCACACAGAGCAGACCCAGGTAAGCAACTCAACTCTTGCCCACCAGGCCCAAGCACAGCCTCAGAAATCATCCCACTTGGGCTGGCCAGTTAAATCAGCTGGTTAGAGCAAAACCTTATAATCCCAAGGTCATGGTTTCGGATCCCCACACCGGCCAGCCACCAAAAAAAAAAAAAAAAAAACCAAGAAATCATCTCACACTACTCCTAGTAAGAGACTGAAACATCCTCTACCACCCTCTTCCAATGTTGCGTTCCACTCTCTAACAAGATACCCAGCCCTAAGATACAGTTCAAGTGTGTAAAACTGTTATTGAATAAAAATTAGACTCACAGCTGGCAACTTCAAAAGAAAAATATAAAAAGTACTATTTTTTTCTAAAAGTCAAAATTTTAACTCAACAGCATAAAGACAACCATGCTTTCTGCTTTCAAGTTTTAACTCAAGAAGTTTTAGTTCATGAATTTAAGGACAAAGCTTCATTCTTCTCAGTACAAACTGGCATTTCTAGACACTCTCATAATCATATCAGGCCTGTGATCCTGCCTTTTGAGTGAATATATACCATGGCGTTAGTATTCATACCATCTATCCCATACCTTCTGCACCTAACCAAAATGCTCTGCAGAAAGTGGATGAAAAACTTCTATGCAGACCAGCACCTCCCTTCCTTCTGAATCTGAAGCTCACATTTCCAATGCCATTTTATTTCTGCTTGTTGTTTTACACTCAGACGTGATTAAATTTAAAAGAAACATTCAACTAAATGGTATATGCACTCCCCTTTGATCAAAATTTACACAGCAAAAAAACCCCTGCATATTTATACAGCTGAGCTCGCCGCAAGTCACTGGAATCATGCTTGCAGGGTAACAGTCATTTTCAAGCTTTTATTAGTTACTATAATGATCAGAGACAGGGGTCATCAAAATGCCTTTGCCAAAGCCAATCTAATGTTACTGCAAAGTCCCATTGTGAAATTAAAGAGGTCTAGGGAGGGAGGAAGAGAAAAAGAGACTTTTGTACTGCTGTGTGGCTACGGAAGAGAAAAAAAGGAACACAAGAATGTAACACTGGGAAGAAAGCAGTACTTACTGTTAAGTTATGTCTAGCTCACCTTTACTGGTTTAACACAAGGAAAAATATTTCTGCTGCTAGGGTAGTGAGACCCAGGGATAGACTACTAGGGAAAGTTGCAAAAACAAAACAAAACTCATCATCTTTTTGATGCACAGGGGTCACAACACCCTCTGTCTCCAATATTTAGAACTATTTTGTCTGGAGCCAAGAGAATGCATTAGAAGAATGGTCAGTGTAGTTCATTTGAGGTTCTATAACAGATTTTGTTTAATCAAATGTGCACTAAATAGAAACTTATAAAAGAGACATGACAACTAAATACAATGCATGCTCCTGGATTGGATCCTGGGACTGGGCAAAATAACAGCTATAAAAGACTTTACTGGGACACTGACAAAATTAGACAATAGTCTTCTATCAGTGTGAAACCTGATTTAATCATTGAACCGTAGTTATGTAAGAGAATGGCCTTGTCAGGAAATAAATACTATAAACAGAAGCACTTTATGGTAAAGGTGCTTCAGGTTTCAAACTTATTCTCAAATGGTTTAGAAAATTTAAATTCAAACATGCAATTATGTGTGTGTATATATATCTGAGAATATGTCTGAGAAAGACAGAAAGAGGGAAAGAGAATGATAAACAAATGGAGCCAAGTGTAAACAATTGGTAAATCTGGCTAAAACATATAGAGAATTCCTTGTATCGGTCTTATAACTTTCGTATGTTTGAAACTATATCAAAAGAAAAATGAGCTCATACTGTGTATCCTAATCTCACTCCTAAAATATATTATATCTTGCTTATTTTCTAGAAAATGAAATAAATTAACCAGAATAAGACTCAATCTTCTGTTCATTCATTCATTCAGTCACTCAACAAATGTCTTTGAAGCACCTGCCAGTGCCAAGCGGGTCTTGCACATCAAAGCTGACAGTGTGTGCTTTCTGTTTCAGCCCGCAGTGAATTTGTAATAGCTGCATCATTGGTATGAGAAAAACATGGCTTCCCCATTTGGAAATGAAGTCAGCTACACTAGATGGTCCAGAGAAAATAACCCATTCTTTAATACAGAGCTTTAAGCTGTCAGAAAGGAGGATCAAAATATTATGTCTTACATTTGCCAAAAATATTAACCTACACTGAAGTCTACACCCCGCCCCCCATAGACATGGCTATGCAAAACACAGAAAAACTCACAACACATCTGCAAATCCAAGTTCATATAAATTCACGCCACCACAAAGAAGGCAATAACCAAATGCTTTCAAACGATGGAAATGCTGTCTGGTCATGTGTGACATGAGTTAAATAAGTAACAATGCAAGAATGTATTTGTCTACCATTGCCCAGGGGTTTCTTGGGTTTAGCAGCCAAACTGGCAACAGGGATTTATATTATCAAGTAGTATTCTATACCACTTTATTAACTGTCAGGAAAATGTCTATTATAATAATTGTCAGTGAAATTATGTTTATTTTACTACCAGCACATCAACTTGGCCAATCAAATGGAGATGTTTCATCCAACCACCCCCAGAGAGTGGCCAGCACTCCATGAACACTGAGCAGATAATATCACTTCTCCTTTACCTTAAGTCTAACGTTCCTATCAGAGAGAAGAACAAGCATTTTCTTTTAGTTGCTCAAAATTCCAACTCCTCCATTAGTTAGCTACATTATCTTGGATAAGCTACTTAACCTCTCTAGGACTCAGTTTTCTCAACTGTAAGATGGGAAAACAAATTCATCGGGCTATTGCAAAGATAAAAATAATTAGGTAAAGTATCTAGATCTAATGTTACCTGCACTGAATGACTGTTTCATATTACCTAAGTTATATTCCTCTGGTGTATAAGTGACACTATTAACTCTCACCTAGAAATACGTCAGGAGCACTGGATGGTACCTCAAATTTTAAGTCCACTTAGTAACTGGCTATTTAAGAAATGGTGCGATGGCACATTGGAGAAATAAACCCTCCCCAGTGAGAAACTCTCAGCTTATCCTCTTAATGAACAACCACTTAGGGAAACCAGAGAGAACACTGCTGGACATTTTACACTTTTTTTTTCTTTTTTTTTTGCATTTTATCGAAGCACATGCATCTCTCTAAGAACTCTAAGAAACTTAATACTAATAGCCACCTGAACCAGATGATCTCATTAGATCACCAACAGCAATAAGATTCCCTGACTCCAAATTTATACCCATGTTAGGCAAACAGAATTCTTCCACAAATGGAAAAACCCATGCTCAAGGTGAGTGAACCAAAAACCTTCCCATTCTTGTTATTTGCTCAGAAATGTGAGAAATGCCATGAAAGATAAGAATACATAGAAAACACTATCTCTGCCCTCTAGGCAATTATAATCTATTTCCATAAGAGAATGTAAATTTATGAATGACTTTTGAGCCCTATTCTCAAACCCTTTTTTGAACACTTTTCACTTGTTTAAATAGCATATTGGTGGAAGAGACATACACCATTTCTAGGGCTGGTCCATAAAATTTCCCTTATTTTGTGATCCCCCTTGCTCTGTTCCCAAGTTGGTGAACTTGGGAAGCAAATGTAGAATAGCCATCAGATGGAAAGAGAAAGGGAGCATGAATCGGTGCTTGCAAGAGAGACCCTGTCAATTAGGAAGGAAACATCTATTGGGTTTGAGCCATTAAATCTTTGTGAGTTTATCTGTTACAGCAGCTAGCACTGCCTTAGCTAATATACCCTCCATTCCTCTGTGACCTAATGATCAATTCTTTTTTTTTTTTTTGTCTTTTTCGTGACCGGTAAGGGGATCGCAACCCTTGGTGTGGTGTCGCCCGCACCGCGCTCAGCCAGTGAGCACACCGGCCATTCCTACATAGGATCCGAACTCGCGACAGGAGCGTCGCTGTGCTCCCAGCACCACACTCTCCCAAGTGTGCCACGGGGTCGGCCCCTAATGATCAATTCTATAAACACTTACTGAACTTCAACTAAATGTCAGACTCTATGCAAAGCACTGAGGACACAATGAGGAGAAGGAACTGTCAGGATTTCTCCTATATGAAGGTGGCAACATACCGTGGGATAAAAGAAAGAGTGGAGAGATGTGTGAACTGCCTAAGAAGGCTGGGGAAACCATGAGAGGTAAAACTTGATCCATAAGCACAGCATCACAGAAAAGTCTTGTAGCTTAGAAGTCACGTTCAAGACCTTACTCTCTGCCACGCAGATCAACTGCTTCTAACCTGTGTAAGTCTCCTCCTGTCAAGAATACCAAAGCACAGAGCCTCCTGACTTTCTGTGAACTACATTAGAATTCTCTTGGGAAGTCATGAACCTTTACATAAGGCCTCATCTCTACTGACTCACTCATTCCTCCTTCCTGGATTTTCCATCTTCACTTTCCCATGGTTTCCCTGGTCCATGCAACAGAGCTTTATATTTACCTAAGTTGGGGTAACTTTAATTCTACTCTTCGGCAAGAAAAAAAAAAAAGCAAAAACAATCAAAGACTCAGTCTCTTTGGGATGCATCAAATAAACAAGCCAAAAGCCCAATTCCTCCCAACGTGTGAAACCAAGAATGATATTGTGGAATAAGTGACTTACATTACAAAATGTTCATTTGCTGCTGAATCTCTATAAAGGTGCTGACCAGCTCTACTGGGGTGTAAGCAAATACTTTCCCATAAACGTGACAGCCAGGCCCTGCTGAATGCAATGCCTTCCATAAAGGGCTGAATTAAATGAGACCAGCACATGTCAAAACATTCTTGGGACACAGTTTTTCAACTGAGAGCCAAGTAGGTGACCAGACGATCTTTTAACATTAAAACTAGATAAACTTCTACCCTCAAGTACAGAAGAAGAAAAAAGCAAAAGAAAAACAGGACAGAAAGGAAGAAAGAAGGCAAGAAAGGGCAGGAGCACACGCACACACCATCCCCTATTAATTCCATACACCTCCCCAATTATCTTGGGACATTTCTTCATTTTACTACAAGTGTCTGAAACATAGAACATGTTCTCTTTTAACCTGAAAATGAACCACTCATAGACTTCTGTTTGCCTCATCAATTTCTACACCTTTGTGAAAAATAGATCATTTTACATTCCTTTCCAATGAGGGAAAGAGTTCACATTTTTTAAAAACATATATCCATTTCTGAGCATATGTGCAGAGTGACTTCCCAGCATGAAACTGGCTAACCCCTTCAAATGTTCTCATTCCAAATACGAGGGAAAGCCCATCTTGTGTAACTCCACAGGAATCCTTGCAGAATTATTTCAGATGAGAACCACTTGGCGGCTCATTAGAAATAGTCCCCGTCTGTCGTAAGGTTAGATTGGAGGACGTCTTTACAAGGATATAAGAGGGCCTTTCCCCTACATTTCCCAGAACAGCAACAAAATGCTATTCCAGTTGCCCTAAAAATGTCAGTGTGAGAATGCCCTCGAGAAAATGGCTTCAGATCTAAAATGTTCTAGTAAAGGAATGAGTAAGTCAGGCATCCCCAAAATGCTGAGAACAGTGTCTATCAGAAACCTGTCGGGCTTGTGTCTCTGCTTAGCCTCCAGGAGCCGAAAAAGGTTGGCATTGACAAGTCAATTGAAATTTCTATGACATTTATTATTTTTTTCTCTAAAGCAACTCAGGTAAAGTCACAAGGCATAATCAACAATGACAGTTGCCATCTGAGAACAAAAGGATGACCTAACTCCCTGCCACCCACGCCAAGCAGCATGTATGCAAATAAGGGGAGAAAGAAAACACACTAGATGAGAAACGAGGAGCATTTCCCCTGACTTCCACTGGGCAATCACTCAGCATGCACCTACTGTGTGCTACTCCCTGCCACCCACGCCAAGCAGCATGTATGCAAATAAGGGGAGAAAGAAAACACACTAGGTGAGAAACGAGGAGCATTTCCCCTGACTTCCACTGGGCAATCACTCAGCATGCACCTACTGTGTGCTGAGACAGTGCACCTAATAGGGAAGGAGCCACCATGCGGGGGGATGACAGAGAAGTAGAAAGACAATTAAAACACAGGGAAATGAATGCTAAGTTGGGGTTCCCAGGGACACAACAGCAGCAGAGGAAGGCTCCCGAAGGGGATGGACAGAGAGTATCAACCCTTCCTGAAGGCTACTGGGATAAGTGATAAGTGACGTTTAAACTGGAATCTGAAACGAAAGAAAGAAGGGGGTGAAAGGCAATGGCTCAAACTGCAAACCAATGACCTGAGAGCCACATGTAGTCCAAAGACATGTTTTGCTTGGGCCAGACAAGATAGACTTTGTTTTTATTCAGTTTCCAACACTTAATAATCAAGATGAAACTTTTTTTCATTTTAGTTTTCTGGTTTCCTCGGAAGATATGAGGAAAGGAGATCTGGCCACATCGAACTAACATTTCTCCCACAGCAACAACAGCGGGAGGCTGTTGGCTTTGGAGTTTGCATCTCCCCTTCTAGGCAGAGACTGCTGCACGTGCAAAGGCCCAGGGGACTTTTGAACACATCACCAATGGCCCAAAAAAGTTCAGCCCTGGCTCCAAGACACCAAACTGTGTATGAAGCCCTGTGACTTGGTACACTTTCAAATCTTTTTGCTGGAATGACAAAGAACATCTGAGCAGCAAGAAATAATGCCAGAGTTACTACTACAAAGGGCAGATAACAAAACCAAAATAAAAAACAGCCACCCACAGACACCCCAAATACCAGCAATTGCAAGCAAACCTTGGACCTGGCAAAAGCTCCGAGAGAGACATTGGCTCCAGAAACACTGCATTCCCAGTAGGCAGCTGTCCAATGACAAAGGCAAGGGTCCCTGGGCTCGTCTGTCCATGTTGGCACGTCCAATCCAGAGAAAATTATTTTTTCATAATGTTCATATTGCTTAGGGTAAACTCTACTCTGCTTAAAATAGAGACAGACAGACCCAAAGACAGGAAATACCGCCAAACTCCTTTTTGTGTGATGGTGTTTTCCGAGAGAAGCTAGCAAATAGGGATACTTAGTAAGTCAGAGAGAAAGAAAGAAAACAGGCTCTAGATTCAGAAAGGCTTGAGTTTCAATCCTGAATTAGCTATTAGCTATGAGACCCTGAGCAAAGGAACTGACTTTCCTGATTCTCCACGTCCTCAACCATAAGATGGGAAAGGCACTGGCTACCCCCCAGATTATTTGTAAAGGTTAAAATACAATTCATATAAAGTGACTCAAAAATAACAGGTGGCACTAGAGAGCTTTATGACTGTGATCATAACCCAGAATCTTTCTGGGCTAATGCCAGCCTCTGTCAATCATTCACTGATGTCATATTGAAAGAAAGAAATATAAGCCATGACTAGGTCCCATCTACTGTACATCTGTGTCTGGCATTTGCACAAAGAGAAGATGTGGTGGCCTCAAGCTAGGATGGACCTACCATAAAGTCAAGAGAGACACCGGCATGTCTCTTTCCCATGGTTTTCCCTTCAAATTCCCATGGATTTTGCACCCTGCACCAAAATATTCTGAAGAGTTGCAGCATTTACACATTTAATTTTTCTGAATTCAACTACATGAACTGAACACAAAAAGATGGATCAGAATGTGACCTTACTTGGAAATGGAATCGCTGCAGATGTAATTAGTTAAGATGAGGTCACAATGAAGGAGGGTGGGCCCCTAATCCAATATGACTGGCATCCTCATAAAAAAGAGAAATTTGGACACGGATATGCACACAAAGAAAGAATACCACATGAAGATGAAGGCAGAGACTGGGGGTATGCTTGCACAAGCCACAGAACACGAAAGATTGTCAGCAAAACACCAGAAGACCAGAAGCTAGGAGAAGGGCACAGAACAGA
>NW_007726155.1:442984-443825 GCF_000696425.1 Galeopterus variegatus | reverse complement strand
TTTTCTAAATTGCCTAAATAACTATATTTTCCTTTTTAATTCAGACATATTTCTTGAGCCTATGCCAGAAGTTCCCAAACTTTCTCAATTTACAGCACTCGTAGAGTTCTAGTAATTTTTTCATGGCACTCCCCGCCCCCACTGTCCCCAGTCAAAGAAATGCCTAACAGTTACATATATTAAGTCATTAGGCCCAAACAAATTAATAAATATTTAGTCCTAATGGTTTAGTAGATATTTGGAGAAAAAAATGAAAGAAAAATAATTTTATTTCATTCTTAAACAATAACACATTATTTACTAATGGGACATATGTACCTGCTGCATACCGCACAACTTCTCAAACCCTGAAATCAGACTAGACTCTGCCACCCTTGTTTTTCCTTCCATGTTGGTTTTCCAAATGGTAGGTTTGCTTTTCATCATAGCAACTGCCAAAAACGCAGCTTTGCAAAAATATGACACAACCAGTAAGAATATAAGACAACCTTAACAATAAAACTGCAAATAACCTAGTACTCTGCACAGTGTCCAACAGATTCTGAATGACCCCAGTGAATTTGCAACCCCAGGGAACCTCACCACACAGTTTCTCTGTACACTTACATGGTTATGTACATGTACACGTATCTTTCTTTAGGATCTTATTAGCAAGATGAATGTGGGTTTTTTTAAAAATTTAATTTATCAATATACAATGTAGTTGATTTCCACATCCCTTTACCAATTCCTCCTTTTCCTTTCTCCTCCCCTCCATCAACATCCTATCTGTTCACCTGTCCTAACAAGTTCAAGGAATTGTTGTGATTGTTGTGTCTCCCCCCCCCCCCCCCCCCCTTTT
>NW_007726155.1:440014-442338 GCF_000696425.1 Galeopterus variegatus | reverse complement strand
TGTTTCTCCCCCCCCCCCCCCGACTCATTGTATACTTACTTAAAATGAATGTTTTCATATTAAGCCAAGGGGGTATAAATTTTTTGGCATGTCATCCACCCTATCTGTCTGCTATTTGACGACACCATTCTTATTTCAGAAAGGAATTGGCCCAAAAAGAAAGCTTAAACATTACAGCACAGACAACTGCAACTCAGATACAAGTGCTTTACTTACCTTTAAGATAAACAATAACCTTTAATTTTTTAGTTATTGAAACATGTTCTCTTAAGACAATTGTACATAAGAATTTTAACCTTAGATGAAGAAGCAGCAGCCAAGATGCCAATATATTATTTTGACTCATACATTCAAAACAGTAGGAAGAGTCACTTAATTTTTCTTCATGAGTATTTTATTTTGGAGTGACATCCCAAGTTACCTTAGGTGACAATCTAAATTCACTATTTGCTAACTTTTTAATGGTATATTTTCCTGTGTTTTTTTTTTCTAGCTGTACTTTTCCATATAAACATTTGTACAAAATCCATCCCATGAATGACTCAAGAGTGAGATAAAGGAGTAAGATGGACACAGTGATGGAAGGCCCTAAAAAGACCCATATGGGAATGAACTGTGAGTTCAGCTGAACTAGATCACCTTTCAAGCTTAATTCCTTCCCTCACCCCCATTTTATGATTCTGCTAAATTCGGGAGAGGACACACAGCAAAGATCACCCACAAAGCTGAGAGATATGTAGTTGACTTGGATTACTTAATTCACATGCATGGGCGGGGGGGAACGGGGAATGTATCCATGTAACTTCTTCTTTTTTTTTTTGTGACCCGTAAGGGGATCGCAACCCTTGGTGTGGTGTCGCCCACACCGCGCTCAGCCAGTGAGCGCACCGGCCATCCCTATATAGGATCTGAACCCGCGGCGGGAGCGTCGCTGCGTTCCCAGCACCGCGCTCTCCCGAGTGCACCATGGGCTCGGTCCCCATGTAATTTCTGGAAAAAAAAATTATGTTAACCAACTGACAGACTGTAATACAAAATAACACTGTGACATGAAATAACAAAGGGCAAAAAAATCCCAAAACAGGAAACAATCTCAATCCAGTGAGTGACTAGACAGAAAATTTTCTGGAAGATGTTGCAAACACAGGCTCCACTCTCCAGCCAGAAACAAATGTTTGAAAGAACAAATGCACCTTCCAAAAACTCAATCAAATTTTAAGTCTCAGCAGGACCAGAGAGGCCTGGAATGCTCTGTCCTAACTTTGCTGGGTTTCTACAGGAGTTAATTTTAACTTGCTACCAAACGCAAATACACTAAAAAAAAAAGGGGGGGAAGCCAATTAAGACACAAGTGTTTAAAGACACAAGGAGTAATTACAAATGTATTATTCATACCTAATTTACAAGATGAACTTCTTTCCGTAAAATATTAAACTGTTTACATGCAGGCTAGGAAGACAATTTTCGAACTGTTCATGTTCCACTGCAAAGCAATGATTATTAACAATGCAACAGCTTCTGGTCGACTTACAGTGTGGACTAGGCAGTAATCAGAAAATGTTTGACCTCAAGATATCTACTTGACCCCACAGAAATGCAGACTTGCCTGCTATAAAATCCTAAACAATGGGGCAGACAAGGTCACAGGGTCAAAGCGAGTATTAACAGGTCACCGTGCGGCCCACTTGGGAGCAATTACTTCCAGTCATGGCTAAGTGGACACTTGATTGAATGCCACTAAGACAGCTCACATCCCACGGATAACAATCCTCACAGCGATTAAGAATTAAAGCCCCCATGATTCAGCCTTTATTACTCAAATGAACCTAACTCTTCCATAAAAAACTCTTGGTATATGCCTGATGCAAGGTCTAAATTGAAATGCCACCTCATTAAACAATAATATCTAATTTTATCTAAATGAATTTTCATGAAAGTGCGCCACACAGCTCAGGAATTTTTAAAATGAATTATCACAAGTGATACATAATTTCACCAAAACTGGGGCAGAAAAAAAAATTAGCTTCAGAAATGAAAGGAAACATCAGTGTTGAATGAAACCCCTATTCTTTCATGGCTCGAGAGAGCAACAGAGACTATGAGATGCTACGAAACAGTAACCTATTTTTAAGAAATTTCCTAATTTTCTTTTTTTTTTTGTCTTTTGTCTTTTTTCCGTGTCCGGCAACGGATCGCAACCCTCAGCGTTGCCCCCGCACCGGACCGGGGACCGGCAACGGGATCGCAAACCTCGGCGTCGCTCCCGCGCCTCGCTCAGCCAGTGAGCGGGAACCGGTCTGTATGTGGGATCCGAACCCTCGGGC